>NC_140026.1:15407122-15427598 GCF_964263955.1 Coregonus lavaretus | reverse complement strand
CCTTAAAAAAAGGGTATAAACTCTGAATCGGTCTGACTTATGCTCAGCATGTGATGTCTCTCTGTCTTTTCTCCTTCTCCCTCTCTGCCACCTCTCTCTCTCTCTCTCTCTCTCTGTCTGTCTCTCTCTCTGTCTGTCTCTCTCTCTCTCTCTCTCTCTCTCTCTCTCTCTCTCTCTCTGTCTCTCTGTCTGTCTTTCTCTCTGTCTCTCTCTCTCTCTCTCTCTCTCTCTCTCTGTCTCTCTGTCTGTCTTTCTCTCTCTCTCTCTCTCTCTCTCTCTCTCTCTCTCTCTCTCTCTCTCTCTCTCTCTCTCTCTCTCTCTCTCTCTCTCTCTCTCTCTCTCTCTCTCTCTCTCTCTCTCTCTCTCTCTCTCTCTCTCTCTCTCTCTCTCTCTCTCTCCTTCTCTCTCTCTGTCAGTGCTGGATGAGGGTGAGGGGGAGGAGGACGGTTATGAGACAGACCACCAGGACTACTGTGAGGTGTGCCAGCAGGGAGGGGAGATCATTCTGTGTGACACCTGTCCCAGGGCCTACCACCTGGTCTGTCTGGAGCCTGAGCTGGAGAAGGCCCCCGAGGGCAAGTGGAGTTGCCCCCACTGTGTGAGTACCGTAGTCCTCAAAGTTGGTGTTACAGTTTTTCTCGATTGCTAAGACACATTTCTTGAAAGCTGCTCTCCTTTTCTCTTAGCTGTGAACACAAAACCCAATTTTCAAGCTACATTCACAAAACCTCAGACTCTTCTTGCAAAACCAAACTTTCACCTCAAAACAGTTCAATCTGTGCTCAAAACTGAACTATGTTGTCAAATCGTGCCCGAGTCAATCAAAATAAAAAACACTACTGAACAGTCACTAAACACTACATAGAAAAATAGAAAACACAATGCTCAGGACATGAAGCTGGATAAATAAATGTTTATTGTTCACTGTAGGCTAAATGCATGTTGCAAAACAAAAATAACCTGTGCATTTAGCACTTGTACAAAAAGACAAAACAGAAATCTTGTGCATTTACATGTAGCACTTGTAAAAACAAACAGAAATCTTATGCGTTTGCCACTTGTGTACAGTAAGCCCATGTAAAAAATAAAGTACAAAAATATACAAATAAGTGCATTACTCAGCCACAGCATCATGTCTCCGTACTGGGTCAGGCCACAGGACTTCATCCACATCACAGGCCACATTTTGTCTGGCCAGGCAACGGGGGAAAAAAACCCTGGCATGCCGTATCCAGGCTTGGCATGCCTCCACACCTATGTCACCACAGGCAAGTCCCATGACTTGCAGGAGATTTACCCTGGTGTAAGGTTGGCGTTCATATACCTTCCACCGCCATGAGGAGAAGAATTCCTCAATGGGGTTTAGGAAAGGGGAGTACGGTGGAAGGCAAAGATTGATAAAACCTTGGTTCATATTGTACCACTCTCTAACCTGGAGGACTCTGTGAAAACTCACATTGTCCCAAACAACAACATAGATGGGATGCTCATCCTGCTGCCCTAACAAAGCATCTCGCATGTGATTGAGGAAAATGAGGAGCTGGTGAGTGTTGTAGGGCCCCAGGTTGGCATGATGGTGGACAACCCCATGATTGCTGATGGCAGCACATAATGTGACATTGCCACCACGCTGCCCAGGAACACCAACAATGGCCCGATGGCCAATCACATTACGGCCTCTCCTTCTCCTTTTGGTGAGATTAAACCCAGCTTCATCCATGTAGATGTATTGATGGGGTCTTTCCATTGCATCCAGTTGAAAAACCCTCTGTAGAAATAGATATAGTTTTGTAAGTGATACGGAAAAAGTGATTTAGGCCACTACAGTAAATCACTACTTAGAGTAATCAACATTGAATGTGTCTGGATATATGCCAACCTGTACATACTGGAATCTTTGCTCTTTGACTCTGTCTGAGTTGCGATCAAAGGGCACTCTGTATAGCTGTTTCATGCGCAGTCTGTTGCGCTTGAGGACACGATCAACAGTAGAGAGGCTGACACTGTTGATACCCTCAAAATGTAAATGGTCCTCAATGATCTTCTGCTGAATTTCGCTCAGTTTAATGGCATTGTTCTCACGGACCATATCAACAATTAGGGTCTCTTGGTGTGGGGAGAACATACCTGTCCTCCCACCCCCATGTGGCAGTCTTTCAATTCTACAAAAAGAGAACATGGAGTTACAAAAAATATACATGGAATACTAGGCCTACAAACAGTTAGACCAACCCTCCATTACAATACTACAGTACATTGGTACAGTGATGTACTGAAACATATATTTACTTACAGTATACTGTTGGACAGTATATAGTATGTCATACAGTAATTGCTGTCAACATTTACATACTGTACTATAATGTCAAAAAAAGGTAATTACCTGTTCTCTTCTCTAAATCTTCGGATTATGGTGGACACAGTGAATCTACTGATGTTTGGTTGTACCCTTTGTCCAGCCTCCCTCATGCTCATACCATGGACAAGAACATGGTCAATCACAGTAGCTCTGATTTCATCAGATATTACTGTTCTTTGTCTTCGCTGACCACCTCGACCACCTCGACCTCCTCTCACACGAACTCTTCCTCTCAGATTTCTATCCATTGTAGGGCCTCACAAACCAGTGCTCTCTGAACTGGCTTACTGTATATGTTCCCTCACATCATTAGCCACAAGTGTGATCAATTTTGAGTTGTTGTGTTCAAGTGGTGACACCTGTGCTCTAATTGTGTTTGACTTTTGTCACCTGTGCTCACCATTATGCAGCACGGGTGCATCACAATGAAAATGTGTTGGCAAGTTATGTCTAAACAGGTGAAAAGTGCTTATGGTTTTGCCAAAAGAGTGATTGATTCAATCAGTGGGTTCAGGCAACTGAGCATTTGGTTCAGACAATAGGGTTTAGTGTTTTAGCAATTGAGAAAAACTGTAATAATCCTCAAGTCTGCTGATTGTTTATGTCAGCAGTACAGACAGAGCTGCGTGTAATGCTACTTTTTGTGTGTACTCTATTCACAGTGTGTGAGCCAATTCAGACCCCTTGACCTTTTCCACATTTTGTTACGTTACAGCCTTTTTCCTCATCAATCTACACACTATACCCCATAATTACAAAGCAAAAACAGTTTTTTCGACATTTTTGTAAATTGCTAAAAATTTAGCAACTGAAATATCACATATACATAAGTATTCAGACCCTTTACTCAGTACTTTGTTGAAGCACCTTCGGCAGCGATTACAGCCTTGATTCTTCTTGGGTATGACGCTACAAGCTTGGCACACCTGTATTTGGGGAGTTTCTCCCATTCTTCTCTGCAGATCCTCTCAAGCTCTGTCAGGTTGGATGGGGAGCGTCGCTGCACAGCTATTTTCAGGTCTCTCCAGAGATGTTCGATCGAGTTCAAGTCCGGGCTCTGACTGGGCCACTCAAGGACATTCAGAGACTTGTCCCGAAGCCACTCCTGCGTTGTCTTGGCTGTGTGCTTAAGGTCGTTGTCCTGTTGGAAGGTGTACCTTCGCCCCAGTCTGAGGTCCTGGAGCAGGTTTTCATCAAGGATCTCTCTGTACTTTGCTCCGTTCATTTCTCCCTCGATCCTGATTAGTTTCCCAGTCCCTGCCGCTGAAAAACATCCCCACAGCATGATGCACCATGCTTCACCGTAGGGATGGTGCCGGGTTTCCTCCAGACGTGACGCTTGGCATTCAGGCCAAAGAGTTCAATCTTGGATTCATCAGACCAGAGAATCTTGTTTCTCATGGTCTGAGTCCTTTAGGTGCCTTTTGGCAAACCCCCAAGCATGAATGAAGCAAACATTAATTATGAATGATGAATTATGAATGTTTTCGCTTTGTTATTATGGGGTATTGTGTGTAGATTGATGAGGATTTATTTTGTTTAATCAATTTTAGAATAAGGCTGTAACGTAACAAAATGTGGAAAAGGTCAAGGGGTCTGAATACTTTCCGAATGCACTGTAAGGTATCATCAGACATATAAACCCTACCAATGATGATGATAATGGATAATGGATCAAATAATTGTATTTACCTATTAATTCCCCATGCAATCCTCTTCTCCTCCTCCTCTCCTCTTCTCCTCTCCTGTCCTCCTCCTCTCCTCTTCTCCTCTCCTGTCCTCCTCTTCTCCTGTCCTCTTCCTCTCCTCCTCTCCTCTCCTGCAGGAGAAAGAAGGGATCCAGTGGGAAGCGAAGGATGAGGACTTTGAGGAGTTTGAGGAGGAGAGTGAGGACATGGTGGTACCAGAGGTACCTGGGGTTGGACTGCTGGTAGGACTGGAGGAAGAGGAGGATGACCACATGGAGTTCTGCAGGGTCTGTAAGGATGGGGGGGAGCTATTATGCTGCGACACCTGTCCCTCCTCCTACCACATCCACTGCCTCAACCCGCCCCTGCCTGAGATCCCCAACGGAGAGTGGCTGTGTCCACGCTGCACCGTAAGTCTTGTTTGTTTGTTATCATTATGTGTACAATGCAAATGTCCACAATGTTTGGACAGTATTTCCTATTGTATTCTATTGTATTGTATTCAATCTACTCTACTTGACATTACTCTAATCTATTTGGATTCCTCATTTTCGACTTCTTCCCCCAGTGTCCTGCTATCAAGGGCAGGGTACAGAGGATCCTCCACTGGCGATGGGGCGAGCCCCCCGATCCTGTACCCGTGCCCCCCACCCCCGATACCCCTCCTGATGCTCCCCCGCCACCCCCCATGAAGGGCAGGGCTGAGAGGGAGTTCTTTGTCAAGCTGACCGGACAGTCCTACTGGCACTGTACCTGGATCACTGAACTACAGGTGAGAGAGGGAGGGAGGGAGGGAGGGAGGGAAGGAGGGAGGGAGGGAGGGAGGGAGGGAGAGAGCGAGAGAGAGAGAGAGAGAGAGAGAGGCTGAAAAAGAAAAAGAGGGTGAAACAGTTGGAGGAGAGGCTGATGTAATGATATGAAAAACGGCAAGACGCTTAGCATGCAAGTATCCTACACACTTCCCTTCCTTGCTTTCATTCAACAAATGTTCTCTTTCCTCCTATTCCTCTCCTCTTTTTCATCCCTCCATCCCTCTAGCTGGAGATCTTCCACTCGGTGATGTTCCGTAACTACCAGAGAAAGACAGATATGGATGAGCCTCCCAGTCTGGACTATGGGTCGGGGGGAGAGGAGGAGAGTGTTAAGAGTGAGAAGAGGAGGCTGAAAGACCCAGACTACGCTGCCCTGGATGACAAGTTCTATAAATACGGCATCAAGCCTGAATGGATGATGGTCCACCGCATCATCAACCACAGGTACGTGTGCATGTGGGGTGTGTGTGTGGGGTGGGGTTTGTGTTTGTGTGTGAGGTGGGGTTTGTGTTTGTGTGTGTGTGTGTGTGTGTGTGTGAGAGATGGGGGTGGGTGGGTGGGCGGGGTGTGTGTGTGAGGCGGGGTGTGTGTGTGTGCTAGTTTATTGATTGTTACAATATGTGTGCAGTTCAGGCCATAATGTATGTGTACGGATGTACGTGTGTGTGTGGGTTTCCCAGTATGGACAAGAAAGGGATATACCACTACCTGGTCAAGTGGAGAGACCTGACCTACGACCAGTGCACATGGGAGAGAGACGATCTGGAGATGCCAGAGTTTGTCATCCACAGGGCCAACTACTGGGCACACAGGTACTGGAGTACTGTACTGGCCAACTGGCATCCATGTTGGCACCAAACACTACTACAGTGAATCTGTCTTGGTAATGTTAGTGTCAACATGGTGACCGTCAAAGTTCTACATCTCAAACCAAATTTGGCCAACCTTGTATGCTGTTGTAAATAGCTCAGGGACACTGGATTTTTGATTGGCTGATTGATAGATTGATTGATTGATGGATTGATTGATTCAGGGATGAGGTGATGAAGGAGGCCCCAGACATGCCGAGGAGGATGAGGAGCATGAGGATGGAAGAGAGCGAAGACCCCCACAGATCACCTGTCAACGACGTGAGTTCTGATTGGCTCACTCACTCTGTAACAGCCACATCTATAGGTCGTCATTCCGGTAGCCGATCAACTCTCACTACCAAGTCAAAACTCTAGTGTCATTCTGTACATGTATGTCAATTACGTTTATCTCCTTTTTCCCCGTTCATCACCATCCCTCCTTCTCTTTCCTTCTCTTTATCTTCCAGCCTACGATAAAGTACGAGGAGCAGCCGGACTTTGTGACGGCGACGGGGGGCACTCTGCACCTGTACCAGCTGGAGGGGCTCAACTGGCTGCGTTTCAGCTGGGCACAGGGCACTGACACCATCCTGGCAGACGAGATGGGGCTGGGCAAGACCATCCAGACCATCGTCTTCCTCTACTCACTCTTCAAAGAGGTAGGACGGCACCGTTAGGAACTCTGTGTTCTATGTGCTATGCAAAATCCCGATTGAGTATCCTGTTGTATTTTAATAGAATAATAAAGTATTATATTCTGTTTTAATAGAATAATAAAGTATTATATTCTGTTTTAATAGAATAATAAAGTATTATATTCTGTTTTAATAGAATAATAAAGTATTATATTCTGTTTTAATAGAATAATAAAGTATTATATTCTGTTTTAATAGAATAATAAAGTATTATATTCTGTTTTAATAGAATAATAAAGTATTATATTCTGTTTTAATAGAATAATAAAGTATTATATTCTATTTTAATAGAATAATAAAGTATTATATTATATTCATTATCAATGCATCTTTCTTCTGCACTGTCATCTTTGTAAAAAAAAAGAAAATCTCTCTCCTCCCCTCTTCCCCCCACCAAGGGCCACACTAGGGGCCCGTTCCTGGTGAGCGCCCCCCTCTCCACCATCATTAACTGGGAGAGAGAGTTTGAGATGTGGGCCCCTGACTTCTACGTGGTGACCTACACAGGGGACAAGGACAGCAGAGCCATCATCAGAGAGAACGAGCTGACCTTCGACGACGCGGCCGTACGGGGAGGGAAGAAAGCCTTCAAACTGAGGGTGAGGAAGGAGGGGAGGGGAGGGGAGAGGAGGGGAGGAGGGGGGAGAGAAGAGTTGAGGAGAGTTCATCCCATCTTCTAAAAAAGTAAAAAATCGAATATCTGCTTCTGTTTCTCTCTGTCCCTCTCCCCCTCCCATCCTCTCTATCCCCTCTCTCTCCCCTCCCTCCTCCTCTCTCTCTCCTCTCCAGAGAGAAGCCCCTATAAAGTTCCATGTCCTGTTGACCTCCTATGAGCTGGTGACGATAGACCAGACCTCCCTGAAGTCTATAGACTGGGCCTGTCTAGTGGTGGACGAGGCCCACCGCCTCAAGAACAACCAGAGCAAGGTAGGCTGCCCATGTTTGGTTTTGTGTGTGTGTTTGTGTGCGTTTGTATTGTATTTAACTTCGGCCAATCAGGACACGTCTCTCTGTTCCTACTCCCCGCCTACAAGCAGGAACTCAAGAGGGACCCACCAACACAGAGAATAGTGAGGCGCTGGACAGAGGTGGCAGGCTCAATGCTGCAGGATTGTTTTGAGAATACTGATTGGAATATGGTCAAAGATTCATCCACCCAGGACTCATCCATCAACATTGAGGAATATACATCGTCAGTCAAAGGCTTCATTAGGAAATGTGTTGATGATGTTGTACCCACAAAAACAATCCGGACATACCCCAACCCAGTGGTGTAGTGGAGGGTATATGCAGGTATACGCCATATACCCACTTATTTTTCAGTGGACATTGCGTATACTCACTTCTTAATCCCCCCTGATAGGTATCAAAGTAGTGTAGTGGAGGTATATACCATGTCAACTAATAGGGCTGATGGAACAGATCAGACTTTTTAGCTTAAAATGTTGATAAACTATTATTTCATCACATTTTAGGCGCAGCAGTAGGCCTACGTGTGAATGTTTCAAAATGCAATTTGCGGGAAAACACCAAGTTCTAAAATGTGCACCGCACATACAAGCGGTTTCATGAACAGAGATGTAAATATCTGTTAGAAAGAGGGGGGATTTAAAGATGCAACAACTATCATGGGTTGCTAATGTGACTAGGATCATGCCTTTTGGCTGCTAGACAATGAAAGAAAGTTGAAAGAAAACCAATAGAACAGGAGAATTTAAATGAGTAAGTCTTTATAAAAATAATTGCCTCCACGTTTCTATGGTGGAATTTTGGCTATAGGCTACTTTGAAGCAAGATAAGACATGCCTCATAATATGAAGTAAAACGTCCAGGTTTCAAACAATTAAGAAACTGGAAAAATATAGCGATGCTAATGTTAGGCCTAACTATCTTCTGGTAGATGGAAAGGCTTTCCCAGAAACCTTCTCTATTAAATGTTAACTAGCTATGCCTACCTTTCAGAATGATATCATGATTATTTGCGTCAATCCAGTGGCCATTTCTTTTGCAAACTCCATCTCATGTGCTACAGAAACAACGCTAATCAAACAATAGGGCTATGTGCCTGCACACGTGAATTAAAGGGTTACTCAAAAAAATCTAAATTTCTTCGATTTTCCCAGACCTCAAAAGTGGTCTCCTGATGTGGTTTAAGCCTTGTTATTGACTTAGAACATACAATTATGTTGTTTTTCTGTTTTCAAAAGTATGACTTTGACCTGAAAAAATTGGGGGAAATCTGAAACCTACTTCACAGTACAGCTTGGGTTGGCCTGACTGTGAAAGACCAATATTGGATTCATCATTGTAGGTCATTCATAGGTCATTCTTTCTTATCACATTTTTCAGACAGGGCGCCTTTTCTTCGCCGGACAGGCCGTTTGGAAAACTAAAGGGCAAAATTAGAGTATACCTGCACCACTACACCACTGCCCCAACCAAAAACCCTAGATGAACGGAGATATCCGTACAATGCTGAGGGCCCGTACTGCAGCATTCAATGTCAGCAGAACGAACCCGATGACTCGGTGGCGCGCGACGTGTACAAGGCAACCAAGTACGAGCTCCCCAAATCCATTAGGGACGCAAAAAGACAATACAGACTCAAACCTTAAATTGATGTTCGACAACTCAGACTCACGACGCATGTGGCAAAGACTACACACTACCAAAGACTACAAAGGCAAATCCAGCTGTGCGGTGCCCACCGAAGCCTCCCTCCCAGACAAGCTCAACACATTCTATGCTCGCTTCGAGGCAGACAATACCGAGGTATCCAGGAAAACTCTCGCTGCTCCAGACGACCAGGTGCTTTCGCTCTCCGAGGGTGATGTGAGGAAAACTCTCAAACGAGTGAATACTCACAAAGCCACCAGCCCAGATGGCATCCCTGGCCGTGTCCTCAGAGTGTGTGCTGACCAGTTGGCAGGCGTCTTCTCAGACATCTTCAACCTGTCCCTCTCCCTGGCTGTAGTCCTCACCTGCTTTAAGGAGACCACCATCATCCCAGTGCCCAAGAAAAACAAGGTGACATCCCCAAATGACTATCGCCCGTCGCGCTCACCTCGGTCATCATGAAGTGCTTCGTGAGGCTGGTCATGGCCCACATCAAGGCCAGCATCCCACGCACACTGGACCCACTCCAATTTGTCTACCGCTCCAACAGATCCACGAAAGATACCATTTCCATCGCTACTCACATGGCCGTAACACATCTGGACAAGAGGAACACCTATGTGAGAATGCTGTATATTGACTACAGTTCAGCATTCGACACTACTGTTCCCTCCAAGCTCGACACCAAGCTCAGAGCCCTGGGTCTGGACACCACCCTCTGCAACTGGATCCTGGACTTCCTGACGGGCAGACCACAGGCTGTGAGGATTGGCAACAACACCTCCTACACACTGACTCTTAACACAGGGTCCCCCCAGGGGTGTGTCCTCAGCCCTCTGCTGTACTCCCTGTTCACCCACGACTGCATGGCTTTGCACGACACCAACTCCATCATCAAGTTTGCTGACGACACCACGGTTGTAGGCCTGATAAGCAACAACAACGAGTTAGCCTATAGGGAGGAGGTAAGTGAACTGGCATTGTGGTGCCAGGACAACAATCTCAACGTCAGCAAAACAAAGGAGTTGATTGTTGACTTCAGGATGCAGAGGAGGAAACATTCCCTGATCCACATCAACAGGACTACAGTAGAGAGAGTCAAGAGTTTTAAGTTCCTCTGTGTCCACGTCACCGAGGACTTGTTATGGACCAACAACACCACCACCATTGTCAAGAGGGCGCGGCAGCGTCTCTACTTCCTAAGGTGGCTGAAGAAATTTGGCAAGCCACCCCGGGTCCTCTCCAAATACTACCGCTGCACCATCGAGAGCGTCCTGACCGGTTGCTTCACGGCCTAGTATGGGAATTGTTCCGTCCACGACCACAAGGCCCTCCAGCAGATGGTGAAGACGGCCCAGTACATTACTGGAACCGTGCTCCCACCCATCCAGGACATATACTTGAAACAGTGCCTGAGGAAAGCCAGCAGCATCATCAAGAACCCCACACACAAGCTGTTCTCTCCCTTACCGTTGTGAAGATAGTATCGGAGCATGAGGTCTGATACCAACAGACTCAGAGACAGTTTGTATCTACACGCCATCAGACTGCCGAACACTTGAACTGGACTGACCACCTGCTCTGATTCTCCACACCTTAGCACACATGCACTCACTCATGCACACACCCCCACACACACACGTACACACGTACACACACATAAACACACACACACACACACACACACACACACACACATTCATGCTACACACACATCACAACTGCTGCTACCAGACTGTTATTATACTGCTCAATTTATACACTTGCCCCCCAATCCCCCCTTCCCCAAAACACATGTAAATATTGGACTATAAATTGTGCCTTCCTGTATTATACTCATGCTAAAACGTTTATTCTATTGTACTGAGACATTTACTTTGTGTATATTCTTATATTTTATTATGTCTTATTGTTGTTGCATTGTCGAGAAGGAACCTGCAAGTAAGCATTTCATTTCATTGGCCTTGTGCGCGATGTATACGAGTACAAGGCAAGCAGGTACGAGCTATCAATTAGGGACGCAAAAAGACAATACAGACTCTTGAATTGATGTTCAACAACTCAGACTCACTTCGCATGTGGCAAGGACTACAGACTATCAAAGACTACAAAGGCACGTGCGGTGCCCACCAAAGCCTCCCTCCCAGACAAGCTCAACACATTCTATGCTCGCTTCGAGGCAGACAATACCGAGCCATCCAGGAAGACTCTCGCTGCTCATAAAACTTGAAAACTTCACTAATAAAACTTGAAACTTGAAACTGTACAGAATTTCCTCTTGAAAGACAATAAACGTCAACAATCAATCAATCGTTTAATCAATCAATGAATTATTGCCTGTGTTTTCTCTCCTCAGTTCTTCAGACGTCTGAATGACTATAAGATTGACCACAAGCTGCTGCTGACTGGTACTCCTCTACAGAACAACCTGGAGGAGCTGTTCCACCTGCTCAACTTCCTCACTCCCAACCGCTTCAAGTAGGGGAACACACACACACACACACACATCTTCACACAATGGCTGTGTTTACACTGACAGACCAATTCTGATCTTTTGCCACTAATTGGACTTTTGACCTATCAGATCAATAATTGGGCCAAATATCAGAATGGGGCTCTCTGTGTAAACACAGCCATAGAAACACATACACATAACATGTACATATAGACTGACACAGACTTGGACGTATGTGGATGTATAGATGCACACACTCATAGGCTACGTTTAGACAGGCTGCCCAATTCGGATAATTTTTTCCCACTAATTGGTCTTTTGACCAATCAGATCAGCTCTGAAAAAGATCTGACGTGAAAAGATCTGATGTGATTGGTCAAAATACCAATTAGTGGAATTGGGCTGCTTTTCTAAACGCAGCAATATAAACACGCAAACCACTCACACACAGCACAGTTGTGCATCTCTACTTCTATTTGCATGTTTTCAACCTAAATGTCGTCCACTCACCAGACATCCTTTCACTCTCCTCCTCTCCCTCCACCCTCCCTCCGTCTGTAGTAATCTGGAGGGGTTCCTGGAGGAGTTTGCAGACATCTCCAAGGAGGACCAGATCCAGAAGCTTCACGACCTGCTGGGTCCCCACATGTTGAGGAGGCTGAAGGCTGACGTCTTCAAGAACATGCCGGCCAAGACTGAGCTCATCGTACGAGTGGAACTCAGCCCCATGCAGAAGTAAGGAGGAGTGAGGTGGAAGGGTGGAGAGAGAGTTGAGGGGGGGGAGGTGCATGGAGGGAGGAGAGGAGATAGAGAGAGAGAGAGAGAGAGAGGGAGGGAGGGAGGGAGGGAGAGAAAGAAAGAAAGAAAGAGAGAGAGAGAGAGGGAGGGAGGGAGAGAGAGAGAGGGGGGGGGGGCAGGAGGGAGGGAGAGAGAGAGAGAGAGGTCATGCTCAACATGAGCTCCTGATTTATTTCAGTTTTTTTGTTTTTAGAATGAGATAAACACTCGAATCTAAAAATAATTCAAGGCAAGAAGTGATGAACAACAACTCTATTAAATCAGAATAGAAAAAAAAGTAACTTTGCGCCTCAAATTAAGAAGTTTTGACTCTCACTAGCTAGCTACACAACAAAAACCTAGCCAGCAGGCTAACAAGCCAGCCAGAAAATTGAGCTAGGACAAACCTAGCAAGGGGAGTTAATACAACTACATCAAGCGACCAAACTGAGTGAGTATATCAAAAAGAAGCACGGACTCCAACTTCAAACATATCTTCTGTTTTTGTGTGTGAAGATCTTTCACTCTTTTTGCTGTTTTTTTAGCTAAACAGGAGCTAGCTAGCAACAGCAGCAGACAAACAAAACTGGTTGCCATAGCAACGGTGCAGCAGAACAGAGCAGCAGCAGCAGTAGTAGCAGAGCCCACAGGCACCATGTCCCCACTCCCTCTCAGCGCTGAGTCCATTCTCTACCCTCCAGAGGCCAAAAATGACACAACAAGGAAAGCTTTTAAACAGAATCTACTAAAGGGGAGGCCAGAAACCCTTTTCACAGACCTCTACAAAAACGGTGATGTGAGTAATCTCATCTTTCTCACTGACCAGCCAAATGCATGGCGCTCAGCAGTCTGCTCTCACTACCCATCCGTAAAGAAAGAGGGAATCTGTAATGGGTGGAAGCTGAAAGTGAAAGAGACAGATGACCCTGACAGCACCATGATAACAATCAACCTCTACAAGACTGGGACTGTCATGGTGCAAGGTAACCTTAGGCTGTTTGAAACAGACTTTCAGACCATTAAGGAGAGAGCAGAGAGAGAGAAGGACACCACCAGTGACATGCCCTCCCACAAGACAAACTCCACCAGCACCACCCTCACCCCCACTATCCCCACCCAAAAAGGCACATCCAGCACCTCTCTTCCCACCATAGTGGAGGACACGCCACAGGAGGAGAGCGACCCCCTCAGTGCAGAGCAGGCTCAGGCCCTACTCACCACCATGGCTGCCATGAGGGATCAGTTCACCACACTGGAGGGAGAGGTGGTCCTGCTCAGGGAGAGTGTGAGCAAACAGCAACCAGACATCCACACCTTAGAGGAGCTCCTAACCAAGGTGCGGACAGAGCAGGACAGCAGCCTTGCAACACAGTTGAAAGAAGTTCAGCAAGAGAGAGACGGACTCAAGAGAGAGCTGGCTGATCTAACAAAGGAGGTGAGAGAGCTCCAAAAAGACAGGCAGAGCAGTAATAACGAGCTGACCACACTAAGAGAGGAGCTGCAGGAGAGAAAGAGAACAGAAGACAGACTGCAGGAGCAGCTAGATCACCACTCTATGACCTGCCATCACACAGCAGAGGAGCCCACCTCAACCAGCTAGGCCTCCCCAGCCCTGCCGGCTGCATACCTCCCCCCCAGCCCCCAGAACAGCCTCCCACTGACAGCGGCACCGGCACAGACCAGCCACACCCCAGCTCCAACACCCACCAGCCCCAACTCTACCCCCTCCAGTCCAGAAGAAACACTGGCTGAGATTGTCCTGTTGATGGACTCAAATGGGAAGTTTGTTCAGGAGAAGAAACTTTTCCCTAGACACAAAACGAGAAAGGTGTGGTGCCCAACAACGCAGAGTGCCATGGCGCTGCTTGATAAGGCCCAGCTTGGGTCGCCAAGCCACATAATCATACACACCGGAAGCAACGACCTGCGTGCTCAGCAGGAGAGGGTGGCGACTTCACTACGGGGAGTGATTGAGAAGGCCTCCGCAATTTTCCCCAACTCAAGGATCGTGGTGTCAACCCTTCTACAGAGGAAGGACTTCCACCCTGCCACAATCCAAAGAATAAACGCCAGCCTCTCCCGGGACTGTGCCCTGCGACCCAATGTACACCTGGCCCACCATCCCACCCTCGATCTGGACTGTCTCTATGACCATGTTCACCTGTACAGGGAGACAGTCCCCATCCTTGCTAAGACTCTCAAGGACGTCGCTTTAAACCGCATCCCGACCTCTCCACCCAGGAACAGCGGAGCAATCTCCACCCCCCCCCGAGATCACAGAGACAACACCCCGGACCAGTACCCTGGACCCCCCAGCCACAGCCACAGCACCACCAACCTCAATGCCCACCACATCCAGCGCAGCACAGACCACCCCAGCCCAGCTTCAGACCCACCCAGACGAGGCCTAACACCCCCCTCCCCCCCACCACAGACCCACACCTGGAGGAGCCACAGCCAGGCAGACAGAGCTATGCACAAGCTGTGAGAGGAGCAACTGGTCCAGCTCCCACCAACGAAATGAGTGACATCAAACAAATGCTGAATCTACTATGCTCACATGTGATAGGCCGAGGGTCATGGTAAGATGAGCACAAGAACTCCACCATCCTCACACTACATCCACCCAAGTGGCATGACACAAATACTATCTTAAATGATAAACAAATCACATTTGCATAATAAGAGTTTACCTTAATTAAAAAATCCTATTTTAATAGTTCTTGTTGGATTGTGAGTGTTTATCTCATTTGGAATGTAAAGAAAAAACAGTTATGAAGTCTTTTTACGTTGCATGTTGGAATTTACAAGGCTTGGTCCTCTGCTTTTGGGCTAAAGAGCAGAAACCCAGACTTCCTTAAAGAAATTGATGATGTTGATATTGTAGTACTACAGGAAACATGGTGCAGAGGTGATGTTTCCACTGGCTGTCCACTAGGTTATAGGGAGATAATCGTACCATCCACCAAATTAAAAGGAATCACACAGGGCAGAGACTCAGGGGGAATGCTAATATGGTATAAATCTGAACTAACTAATTCAATCGAATTGATCAAAACAGGAGAATTCTTTATCTGGCTAAAAATCAACAAGGAGGCTATCTTAACAGATAACAACGTCTTCCTCTGTGCCACATACATTCCCCCCTCAGAGTCACCCTACTTCAATGAAGAGAGTTTCTCCATTCTAGAGGGGGAGATTAGTCACTTTCAGGCCCAAGGCAATGTGCTGGTCTGTGGAGACCTGAATGCTAGAACAGCAGAAGAACTAGACACTATTAACAGTCATGGGGACAAACACCTACCGGGAAGCAACAACCTTTACCTCCCCACATACCCCCCTAGAAACAACTATGACAAAGTGAAAAACAAAAATGGAGTACAGCTCCTGAAGCTCTGTCGAACACTGGGTCTGTACATAGTCAATGGTAGGTTAAGAGGGGACTCTTTTGGTAGGTACACCTACAGCTCATCCCTTGGCAGCAGTACTGTAGACTACTTCATCACAGACCTTAACCCAGAGTCTCTCAGAGCCTTCACAGTCAGCCCACTAACACCTCTCTCTGACCACAGTAAAATCACAGTGTATCTGAAAAGAGCAGAACCCAACCATGAAGCATCACGGCCCAATAAATTACATGGTACTAAACAGACCTATAGATGGAGTGCAAACAGTACAGATATCTACCAAAAAGCAATTAGTAGCCAAAAAATACAATCTCTCCTGGACAACTTTTTAGCATTAACATTCTCCTACACCAATGAAGGTATACATTTGGCCGTTTGGAACATAAACTTTATATTTGACAAATTAGCCTCCTTGGCTAATCTTAAGAAACATAAGAGCAAACCAAAAATAATAGGTCATGAAAAATGGTTTGATAATGATTGCAAAAATCTAAGAAAGTCATTGAGAAATATATCTAATCATAAACACAGAGACCCAGACAACAAAAATATACGTCTTCAATATGGGGAAACACTGAAGCAATACAAACACACCCTAAGAACAAAAAAGGAACAGCACATTAGAAATCAGCTAGATGTGATTGAGGAATCCATAGAATCAAACCACTTCTGGGAGAATTTGAATAAATTAAACAAACCTCATAATGAGGAATTGGCTATCCAAAATGGGGATATGTGGAGAAATCACTTTGCAAACCTCTACAGCAATATAACAAAGAGCCCAGAACAACAAGATATACAAGAAAAATTACAAATCCTTGAATCAGCAGTCAAAGACTATCAGAATCCTGTGGATACCCCAATTACAGAACAATAATTATTGGAAAAACTTTGCACTCTCCAACCCAAAAAGGCCTGTGGTGCTGATGGTATTTTAAATGAAATGATCAAATATACAGACCACAAATTCAAATTGGCTATACTCAAACTTCAACATTATCCTAACTGCAGGTATTTTCCCTGATATTTGGAACCAAGGATTGATCACACCAATGTATAAAAATGGAGACAAATTTGACCCAAATAATTACAGAGGAATTTGCGTTAACAGCAACTTGGGGAAAATTCTCTGCAGTATCATAAACAGCAGACTACATAATTTCCTTGATGAACACAACGTCCTAAGCAGAAGCCAGATTGGATTTGTAAAAAATTATCGTACAACAGACCACATTTACACCCTCCAGACTCTAATTGACAAACAAGTAAATCAAAACAAAGGCAAAATCTACTCGTGTTTTGTAGACTTCAAGAAAGCATTTGATTCAATTTGGCACGAAGGTCTTTTTTACAAACTAATAGAAAGTGGTATTGGAGGGAAAACATATGATGTTATTAAATCAATGTACACTAAAAACAAATGTGCGATTAAAATCGGCAACAAGCAAACAGACTTCTTCTCTCAGGGACGTGGAGTGAAACAGGGCTGCCCAATAAGTCCAACACTATTTAACATCTACATTAACGAATTGGCAAAAACATTAGAAGAATCGGCAGCACCTGGTCTCACCCTACACAACACTGAAATCAAGTGTCTGCTGTACGCAGATGACCTGGTGCTACTGTCTCCCACTAAGGAGGGGTTACAGCAGCATCTAGATCATCTGCACAGATTCTGTCAGACCTGGGCCCTGACCGTTAATCTAAAAAAAACTAATATAATGATATTCCAAAAAAGGTCCGGAAATCAGGATGACAAATATAAATTCTATTTGGACACAGTTCTATTAGAACACACCAAAAATTACACATATCTAGGACTAAATATCAGCAACACAGGTAGCTTTCACATGGCTGTGAATGAGCTGAGAGACAAAGCAAGAAGAGCATTCTATGCCATTAAAAGGAATATTAAAATCGAAATTCAATTAGAATCTGGCTCAAAATTTTCCAATCAGTTATAGAACCAATTGCTCTATATGGCAGCGAAGTATGGGGTCCGCTCTCTAATACTGAATTTACCAAATGGGACAAACATCCAATCGAAATACTGCATGCAGAGTTTTGCAAGACTGTATTGCAAGTGCAAAGAAAAACTCCAAATAACGCATGTAGAGCAGAATTGGGCCAATACCCCCTCCTTATTCGAATAGAAAAAAGAGCCATCAAATTTTACAACCATCTAAAAACAAGTGACCCCAAAACATTCCATCACACAGCTCTACTATGTCAATAGATGAAACAAGAGAAGAGTCCCCTCAGCCAGCTGGTTCTGAGGCTCAGTTCACTAACCAAAACCAACCTCATAGAGCCTCAGGACAGCACTCAGAAAATCTGGCCCAACCAAATCATCACAAAGCAAAAAGAAAAATATATCACCTATTGGAAAGACACCACAAAAAATCAAAGTAAACTTCAATGCTATTTGGCTCTAAACAGACAGTACATGGTGGCAGACTATCTGACCACTGTGACTGATAGAAAACTGAGAAAAACACTGACTAGGTACAGACTCAGTGAGCACAGTCTGGCTATAGAGACCGGTCGTCACAGGCAAACCTGGCTGCCCAGAGAGGACAGGCTGTGCTCACTCTGCCCCCGGGGAGAGGTAGAGACAGAGCTGCATTTCCTATTACACTGTGACAAATACTCAGACCTAAGAGAATCTTTCTTTCCCAAAATTATCATTCAGTACAAAGAATTTGAAACTATAAAAGAGGAAGAAAAAATCAAATATTTATTGGGTGAAAAGCCAAAGTGTGCAATTTTGGCAGCCAAATATGTGTCCTCCTGCCACAACCTGAGGGACAGCCAGTGAAAAGTGTAATGTAATGTCAATAATATTTCCTGTTTTGTTTTGGCTTTCATAGCATGTAATGTGTCTTCTCAGTCATGTTGAGATTGGTCGACTACTATTGCTTTAATGTATTGTTATTCTCATTAATATTGTTGTTGTAGTTGCTGTTAATGGTAGTCCCATTTCCACTACTACTATTATTATAGCTGTTGGTCCCACCATTTTTGTTATATGTATACTTTGACAATGTAAGTAATTTTACTTGCCATGTCAATAAAGTCTATTGAATTGAATTGAGAGAGGGAGGGAGGAGAGAGAGAGAGAGAGAGAGAGAGAGAGAGAGAGAGAGAGGGGGGGCGGGAGGGAGGGAGAGGGAGAGAGAGAGAGAGAGAGAGAGAGAGAGAGGGAGGGAGAAAGAAAGAAAGAAAGAAAGAAAGAAAGAAAGAAAGAAAGAAAGAAAGAAAGAAAGAAAGAAAGAAAGAAAGAAAGAAAGAAAGAAAGAAAGAAAGAAAGGAAAGGAATAGATAGAGGCAATGAAAGAGTGAGGGAAGAGCGGAATAAAGAGAGGAGGGAAAGTATATGGTATGGTAGATGGAGAGACTGAAAAAGAGAGTGAGGGAGTAGTTAACCAGTTAATCACAAAAACAGTCACACACTAACTGGCATTCTTCATTGATGTAATCTAACAGGAAATACTACAAGTTGATTCTGACGAGGAACTTTGAGGCTCTCAACTCTAAAGGAGGAGGTAACCAGGTGTCTCTACTCAACATCATGATGGACCTGAAGAAGTGTGCCAACCACCCCTACCTCTTCCCTGTCGCCTCCATGGTAACTATGATCATAATTATACACTGAGTGTACAAAACATTACTCTTTCCATGACAGACTGACCAGGTGAATCCAGGTGAAAGCTATGGTCCCTTATTGATGTCACTTGTTAAATCCACTTCAATCAGTGTAGATGAAGGGGAGGAGACAGGTTAAAGAAGGATCTTTAAGCCTTGAGACAATTGAGACATAGATTGTGTATGTGTGCCATTCAGAAGGTGACTGGGCAAGACAAAATATTTAAGTTCCTTTGAACGGGGTATGGTAGTAGGTGCCAGGCGCACCGATTTCAGTGTGCTTGGTTGTTCACGCTCAACAGTTTCCCGTGTGTATCAAGAATGGTCCACCACCCAAATGACATCTAGCCAACCTGACACAACTGTGGGAAGCATTGGAGCCAACATGGGCCAGCATCCCTGTGGAACGCTTTCGACACCTTGTAGTCCATGCCCCAACGAATTGAGGCTGTTCTGAGGGCAAAAGGGGGTGCAACTAAATATTAGTATATATTAACTTATGTTACAGCAATATCAACATTGTGGCAATTATATAATAATCACATTTTCCACTGTAAGGAGACTGTAATTCACCTCTGAATTGCAGAACAGTGACACCTTCTGGTAGGAGTAGTATAGATACAAATGTTAACAGCCTATTACAATAACTTATTACAGTCCAGGGGGGAAAAAATCTAGGAATATGCATGAAGGTAAATATGGCCAAAAACAGATGTTCATGGAAATTAAAGAGTTGATATTCTTTCAGTTATTCAAGTTCAATAAAGAAGCTATATCTGTATAATGTATGAGTTATATATCATCACATGGCCATGGTGTGTTGTCTTTACCGTGGTATTAGGAAGCCCGTAAGACGGCGAGCGGAGCTTACGAGGGCACGGACCTCACAAAGGCTTCTGGGAAACTGACTCTGCTGCAGAAGATGATGAGGAAACTGAAGGACCAGGGACACCGGGTGCTGGTCTTCTCACAGGTTGGTACATAAGCACACACACACACATACACACACACACACACACACACACACACGCGCAATACAAACATGCGCACTGTTAGCACTTCCGTAACAATTTCTCTGCTTTCTCCTGCTCTCCTCCCCCTCTCTCCTCTCTCCCTGGTAGATGACTAAGATGTTGGACCTGTTGGAGGACTTCTGGACTTTGGAGGTTAT
>NC_140026.1:15132831-15406922 GCF_964263955.1 Coregonus lavaretus | reverse complement strand
GGCAAGTCATACAGTGTTGACTACCCTCAGCTACAGTTCCCTCCCCTTGCTCTTTGACCCCCTACGTAAAGCTTAGATCTCCCTTTCCCTTCCTCCTCATCCACCTCTCCATCAATCCTTTCTTCCCTGTTAGTTTTTTCGAGTTTCTACTTCTTTCTACGAATTCTGTGATATTCTTTGCATATTTAAACTTGGCTCATTCGTGTTCTCTTGTGTTTTTACTCTTGTTAACTTACTGCGACTATGATTATTATTGTTGTCGACGTTGCTGTTGTCTTTGCTGTTGCTATTGAAAAAAATAGCTTCTACCAAATGAGAGATTGAGAAAACGATCAAATCATACGTTTTGGTGCACGAATGCACCTCTTATATCAGACATCTTATAGTCGGAACATAAAGCAAAGCAAAGAGGTCGAGATAACTTTGGAAATAGATATAATGCAACAACAAAAAAGTATTGCTTACATTCTAGATTTGGGGCTTGCAAATAACCTATATAATATATTACATATGTAACCCTAAATGCGTTAAGACAAAATGAAACTGTACTGTCTTAATACCAGTTAAAGTACATCCATTCATTATTCTCTGGAAACTCAGAGGCTGTTAGTAGAATGAAGTCAATTTTATATACTGTATCCACAAACAGCCTTAAACATAACATAGCTGAAATAAGTGTAAAGAAGTTAAGTCTGAATTAAGTCTGAATTAATCGGGAGAAATAGACCACTTTTAGTTAGTTCCCTGGACTTATTTCAAATAATTAAAGTAGAAAAAGTTAATGTATTTCCTTAAAACCCTGGATACTCCACACTGGTGTTCCAAGTGAAGAGTCTAAACTACATTTCACTGATTACGTTTCGTAGGAAGTGTTTTGCAACCCCTTAACTAAAATGGACACTGTCAAATCAGGCACTTCTCTCTCTTTTCTTGTTCTTTTTTCAGATTTTGTGTTTTGTTTTTAATTCCTCGATATTTTTTGTCACTGTGTACGTTGTGGTGGTGCCGATCAATGAAACAATGATTGGTAGTTAAACATGTCAATAATAATAATGCATCTCTTTTTATTTTGGGTTTTGTTTGTAATAAAATCAAATGAAATTTAACAAAATGATGTGATTCGTGGATGGATGCTTGAATAGCAACACACACAGGAAAACGCGCACATCATTGACATCATCAATTTGATCAATACAGTACGTCTGCCATCGTCAGTATTAGTGGGCAGTACTATAGGATAGTGGATATGACATGGCGCAGATCAGCAGAGACTGAATCGCCTCCTCTAGCCCCCACATGAGGTCATCCCAGTCTGTCTGCACTGTGTTGTACTGACTCCAGACCTTGAGGAGCTACAGAAGTATGAATCACAGGTGGTGACGACTCAATACACAGTAGTGTGTGAGTCATGATTAAAGAACCAGAATAGTGCAGCGTTCCACGCATTCTATTTAGCAATACAGTGATGTCATTAGGGGAAGCTGGAGAATAATGGAGAGGTTAAATGATGATAAGATTTTCTATTTGTTTTGCGTCATACTGTATCATAGAGCAGTAGTCGAAAGCGAACACAAGGAGATATTAAAAGGGTTTAAAATGGTTTAGAATTTTATGGGAAGTGAGTTTAGAACAACAACCAGCATTGCACACATCATTTCGCAAACATGTGCACACACAATATCCCCTCACTGGTTCTTCAATCTTGCCCTACTTGTTTGACTTCTCACAGACAGGCCTCTTTGTGCCAAATAAGGCTTTTAAAGGTGGCAATAAACTTTGACATAGAATTGGAGTGACGTGTCAGGAATGTTATTCCTCAAAAGTGTTCAGCTATTTGGTTCTGGTTCGGATTCAGGAAGTGAGTGTTGGAGAGCTGTGTGTGTGTGTGTGTGTGTGTGTGTGTGTGGGGGGGGGGGGGGGGGGGGGGTGGGGGGGGGGGGTTCTGAAAGGGAAATGTTAGATGCAAAAGGGGGTAAATGTGAGGTCCAAAAGGGAAGCAGAGAAGGATTAGGAAATCAAACAGGAAATATATCTACAACACAATACTTCACTTTGCACTTGTGATATAATGATGAGAAACTACAGCTCTTTTGAGCTGGAAACCAGAAGTACGTTACTTTTGGGAAATTACATTTACATTTTAGTCATTTAGCAGACGCTCTTATCCAGAGCGACTTACAGTTAGTGAGTGCATACATTTTCATACTGGCCCCCTGTGGGAATCGAACCCACAACCCTGGCGTTGCAAACACCATGCTCTACCAACTGAGCTACACTGGGAAATGAGTTTAGAACAACAACCAGCATTGCAGACATAATTTTCGCAAACACGTGCACACACAATATCCCCTCACTGGTTCTTCAACCTCGCCCTACTTGTTTGACACACAGACCTCTTTTTACAAATGAAGGCTTTTAAAGGTGGCACGTTCCACTTGGGATCTAATGATGAGAAATTAGGACTATTTTGAGCTGGAAACCAGAATTATGTGACTTTTGCATTGTGGTGCATTTGTGTGTGTATTTGTGTGTGTGTGTATGTGCATGTGCTTGTGCGTGTGTAATTGTGCATGCATGTGTGTAAATTCCTGAGGAGAAGCCAATGTGGTCCCCCACACACTACTTATAAACCAGAGTAGAAGTGTTAAACCATTAAACCAAGCCACCTGCTAGAAATACTCTGTACTGTCTGTGTTCAAAACATATTGCTGCAAATGGCACGTAAGAGAGCTTGGAATGAGTACAAGTATTGTGATTACAATATACAAAATCATTTCTATTTCCACCATGACATACTGTATCTCGACAGGCTAAGCCTTCTTTACACATCTACGCTGGGATTCAATCCAATGCGTCTCATAGCACAGTGCACTGTAATGGACTTTTGAAGGTAATTTGCGGTTGAGCCAACATGTGCAGCGTTTACCATGGATGTGATCTTCATGAACTTTGGGGAAAATGCCTTTAAAAGACTCATTGTCGGCTGTTTAGTGCGGTGCTCTATAACGCGTCTTGGAATGAATCCCGGCCCTAGTGCTTCGATGTACAGTCTGAAACGGACAATCATGTAACATATTGCAATGTGATTCGACAGAACATATTGAATATTTGCATCTGAAAATTATATATGATAGGCCTATAATGTTAAGAGATTGAGTTTAAAAGATTGAGATGCATAGTCTTAAAGAGTCTCTAAACTGAGAGATGTTGGTAAGATCATAGGATAGTTAATGTTTTTTATACGTTCCTGTGTGTGAAAGACATGTACTGAGAAAAACTGTCAAATTCATTCAAGGCTTCAACCCAGCTGCTGAGATAACATGCGCAAGGATTACAATGGATGAGAGACTCATAGTTCAGCGTATCCATCCAGCTCATTACCCAGAATCCTTCTCATGCAGTAGTCCACCAGCTTAACCCCTCAGATAGGTGAATCATGGGTCAGTTCCCTGCTATGCTCAGGCCAAGTCACGAGTCAGGAGGATGAGTTTCACTCCAGAAGAGCGCCATTAACTGATCCAGACAACATTCCATGAGAGTTTTCCTTAAAGAAGCAGGGGTAGAAACTAGGAGAGTCTAGAAGTGCATAAGTATCCCTTTATAGTCTTCCTTACAGTTTCTGTCTTTGAAGAGGTATCATACAGAACAGAGGAGGCTAGTGGGAGGAGCTATAGGTGGACGGGCTCATTGTAATGGCTGGAATGGAATAAATGGATCAGTATCAAACATATGGAAACCACTTACCCATTTATTCCATTCCAGCCATTACAATGAGCCAGTCCTCCTATAGCTCCTCCCACCAGCCTCATCTGATACAGAGTGTCTGTAGCTAACATAATCCATAGTTATTCCAATGCTCCAGATCGTTGGTCCAGATTTCACAATAAAACAAATGCGGAATGTCACGTTGGCGTGTCTCATTAATACAGGTCGGAGTAGGACAAAACGCTTCCTTCAACCAAGTTCCACCCCCTCCATCCTTCCAATATTTCCATCCTCTCCGGCAGCTCAGTTGACCTTGAAGAGGCTGAAGTAGTGCTTCCCCGTGATGTGGAGGCTGAAGCCGGCGCCTGTGATGGCCTGTAGCTCCGCCCCCTTCTCTAGCCGCAGCAGGCCAGACACCTGGCAGGGTTTGAGAAAGTGGAACTGGTGAGATCCGGCTGCAGGCGTAGTCCCGTAGCCCTCCATGCACTGCAGCTTCTGTAGCGGCTGGCCCCTCTTCACAACCACCACGTCCAACTTCACCAGCTGAGACTGATTCTCATTGAACAACACCTGTGAGAGGGATGGAGGGAGAGAGAGAGATGGAAAAGAAGAAGAAGAAGAAGAAGAAGAAGAAGAAGAAGAAGAAGAAGAAGAAGAAGAAGAAGAAGAACAGACCAATGGGGGTCAATCAGGGTTTGATTGAGCCTGTGTTGTTTGACAGGGGTAGTTTTATAGTTTGGGATGACAGGTGGCACAGGACTACAACTCCCAGAGGCTCACCTGACAGTACAGGAAGTAGACTCCAGCTCTCTCCACTGTGAAGGTGCCTCTGTCTGTGTTGTACTTCACCGCCTTGCTCATATTCAACTGCTCTGAGTCCGTCCATCCCTTTATCAAGCCGTCCTCTCCCACTGAAACACACACACATGTTGAGGGGGAGGAACCATTGCACTCATTGACATAAATATTGCAGCATATTTTTTCTCTTTCTTTATACTGTAGGTTTGTGTGTGTAGGGTCGATTTTGTACAGTTTGTATCATTGTCATGGGGGACAGTGATCTTACGAAACCAATTCCAGAAACCCAGAAGACCCTTTTCCATAATAATTGTCATCATCCACGTTCATAAAGCTTACCTTTCTGAACAGACTCTTTGGTTACTAGTGGAAAGAGAGAGAGGGAAAAGGGTCATTAAGATTTTATAACTGTAATCGTATAGGGTGTCCGATTGATACCACTTGAACAGATGCTACATTATAACACTTTGTGTACGTCCGAAATGGCACCCTAAACCATTATAGTGCACTACTTCTGACCAGGGTCCATAGGGAAAAGGGTGCTATTTCGGACACAACCTTTGATGAGGATCTGCCAAGTCACTTACTCTCAAACTGAGAAGCCACTTTCTTTCCATTTCCATTCTTCCCTTTCCCAGTTCCCCCTTGCAGAGGGAAGAAGCAAGAAATAATATGAATTAATACGACAGACAAAAACTATTCAGAGGTATGTAGGGGAGATAATATAATTGGTCACAGCTGTGGTGTGTGTCGTGGTGACCATAATGTATTCATTTGCAGTCATTTATCCACCACCGGAATACTCAACCGGCTCTAACAGATGTAGAAGGATTTCCTTTCTCCGTTCCTCCTGCTCTGTTCTGATATCTGTCCTTTTTTACTTATTGTTCTCAGTAAGTGTAGCCTACTTTTCTCTGTCTGTTCTCACTGCTTTCTGTGCCAGCTGGAGTAGAGTACGAGAGAAGAGGGTAAGAAAGGGAGAGAGAGCGAAAGATTGATGGAGGGAGAGAGAGAAAGAGAGATCGATGGAGGGAGAGAGAGGCACACAGAGGGGGACGATAGAGAGGGACACAGAAGGAGAGAGAGAGAACGTAAGAGAGAGAGACAGAAGACAGCTGAGGGAGACAGAGAGAGGGGGGAAAGATAGAGCAAAAAAGAGATGGAGAGAGGTCTTTGGCTGTTCTATGACCCAAATGAACTGAAAAGGTCCTGTCAGGAAAAACAGGCAAGAGCAACAGCCATGGCCACCGTTCAAATAAATACAATAAATAAAATATATATTGAAAACTGGGGGAGAGGGGGGAGAGAGGGGGCAAGAGGAAGAGAGAGGGGTAAGACAGGCCTTGTTGTTCTCCAGAGGTTTGTTTTAGCTTCAGTATCAGGCCTGCAGGGAGTGATTCTAGGCCTTAAGCCCATTTCAAATACATAAGACGAGACGCAACGTGATGGTCTTATGGAGTTTTAGATCTAAGTTTGTTTGATCTGAACGGTCTAGTTTTAGGACGTCTCATATCATCGGCTGGAGTTTCCAAGATTCAACATGTCAAATCTTTAGCTAAAGTCTTGCGAAGGGACGGATCCATTTAGCCAATCAGAGAAAAGTGCGCTAACGTTCTGTGTTCAGCCAAGCAGCTAGCTAGCTCACCAAGCAGAGAGCTACCTAGCTATTTTGCTGCACATAGCTAGCCTAGCTTGCTGATATTTATCTGACAAGTAACAAAGTGTACCATGTTTTTGGTGCATGTATTTCATGACACTTGTTTGCTACAACACCTTGCTACAACAAGTTGCCAATTTGTTTCATCGTTTTATCAAGTCATTGTAAAGAGGCACTGTTACCGTGGAAACGCTCTCAACTGCATGTCTCATCTTCTTGATCTGAATGACCTGTCTTTCAGTCAGCTGTGGTACAACACAACAAAACTAGCTAGATTTATCTCTTCTCATGTCGGCTGTTGTATCTGAACTGAAATTTACACACACACACACACACACACACACACACACACACACACACACACACTCACACTCACTCACTCACTCACTCACTCACACAAACACACAGAAGGTATTCACTATAGGATCAGTTATGTTGGGGGGGGGGGGGAACAGCAAACATTGAACACTGGGGTGCCACTTAACTAGCGAACATTGTGCCCCTGCTGAAATGACTATTATGACTACTTATTACTATGACTACTAGACTATTTCTATTGGTGAGCCTCAAGTGATAGCTTTTTTGGTATGCTGTCAATCAAAAACTAAGTTCACATATAACTGTAATGTTGGGAATTTAAGCCATTCATCATTTGGCCCATTTGGGGATACTATTTGATATATCTTGCTTCTGAACTGAACATCAACTCCAGTCTCCTTTTCACCGAATTCAACACGATTTACTTAACAAAAGGCACATCTCAATAAGTGGTCCAGGTAAGTCATTGTCTCCCGAGTGGCGCAGTGGTCTAAGGCACTGCATCGCAGTGCTAGCTGTGCCACTAGAGATCCTGGTTCGAATCCAGGCTCTGTCGTAGCCGGCCGTGACCGGGAGACCAATGGGGCGGCGCACAATTGGCCCAGCGTCGTCTAGGGTAGGGGAGGAAATGGCCGGCAGGGATGTAGCTCAGTTGATAGAGCATGGCGTTTGCAACGCCAGGGTTGTGGGTTCGATTCCCACGGGGTATTAAAAATAAATAATGTAAGTCGCTCTGGATAAGAGCATCAGCTAAATGACAAAAAAAAAAAAAATGACATAGCACAAGTGTGGGGGGCTTTCCTCTTTTGTTCTGTATTGCTCCTCTATTGTTCCTCAAGCAAGGGGGAGGCCGATGACATCACAATAATAATATCACAACTTCCCTACTACTCCTTGAAGTTTGCAGTTTTGTCTAAAAAAACACTATTTTGCTCAAAACATATTTTTTTACCCTTTAGTGTGTGTACTTGTACTGTATTCACTATCTTATACTGTAGTTATACTCAACAAGAAAAGTTCCTAAATCACTGGAGGACGTCTTTATGTCTTGAGTATTACTCCTAACGAATTCAGCCCAATGTTACTATCAGCCATCCTCAGCATTATTTCACAACACACACTATTCAGAGATGACATGTGCACTACCTAGCAGATATATAATCCACTGCTTAATCATCAAAAAATTGCCAATCCACTCAATCTTTCTCAACAAATCATAGCTGTTGTCAGTCTCGTCAGGGGCTAAATCGCTTTAGGTCCCTGAAGCGTGCGACATTCTCTTCCTCCTCTTGCCAGATGGTTTCTCCGGGTTCTCGTCAGTCCAGAGCAGACCTGTAATTTCTGCATCAGCCATCCAGCTGCCTACTGTTTCCTGTGTCGACTTTTAGCAGCGGGCAGCAAGTGACCACAGGGTCTAACCAAGGTGCCATGCAGAGCCAAGATTCCCCTGGTCTGGCCGCTGTAGTTAAATGCTGCTCTGGCTACGCAAAAACACAGAGCAGAGCACCATCAATGAGATCTATCTTATCTGTTTGGTTATTGTTGATTATGTATTGCATGTATGATGATGGGGATGCAGTGAAAGAGGCATTGTCTGTAGTAGAGTGTAATTGAGGTGTAGTGCTATTTGGATCCTTTGTTTGCCTGCATGCACACAGACATAGTCTCAAACAGTCTCTCACACACACCTCAGCATGCAGGCACGCCAGCACACACGCACACACACAGGCATGTACCATCTCTTTTCACCCTTTGCCCCACCAGCAACTCTCTCTTCTCCATGATGAGTTGGACAATGGCCTTGCGCTGAGTATTCACCTGTTGCACAGAGGGAGACAGAGAGAGAGAGAGAGAGAGAGAGAGAGAGAGAGAGAGAGAGAGAGAATGGAACCGTCAGAGAGACCATTGAGTCTTCAAATTGGCTCCCGCTGCAAATTTACACAGACAAAAGATTTCAGCGAAACCACATAAACAAACAGTCTTCCAGTATCTGGCAGTATCCCGCTGCAACTCCAAGGCTTAGAATAGGTCAACCACTTCCTCCTAAACCGGTTGTGACAACTAATGCGTGTTTTTAATGCCCCGCATTCCTCGCATTTCTTAACTCCCCTGCTGAGACTGAGAAGCAGGAAGAAAAAAAACACTGTGCTAAAATGTGTCAAGCCAGCAAAGTTAACTCGTACTTTATGAAGTACTGGGGCCTACCATATATATGCCAAAGAGGAGGAGGTAGGTTTCAATATACAGCTACTGTGTCTGTGTGTAGCCTATGGAGTGGTTTTGATATACTCAGGAAGTCTGCCTGGACTCAAGGTTAAATTCACTGGGGAATTGAACTGTTCCAGGCCGGCTCATTGAGTGCTTGCAAAAAGGATCAACAGATGGGCAGAGTCAGGTCACTGGTAGCCTACTGTCAGACGTACCATGAGTGAGATTGAGTGCATGTGTATTAAGTGCATGAGTAGGCTATTTGAGGATGCACATGCATAATATATTCTTCATAAGGATGAGTTTTGAATGAATTAAAAGATCAGCCACTCATGTTAAAAGTCCAGTGCATGGTGCATTGTTACGATGTCATACAGTATGCATTACAATTATGTATATAAATAATTGGTGCATTAAAGTGTAATACGCATTTGAAAGCCTTACTTCGGCCTGCAGAATTATTCCACCTGTGGTAGCCTAGCCTACCTGCAATTAGTAGGCTTTACATGTTGCAAATCGCTTAACCACAATTAGGTCTACTCTGTTTTACGCAGCTCAGTGCTTCAGTTCAGTGCAAAGTCAGTTGGCTATAATGCGCGCTCGAGCCAAGAATTCAACGGATTCCAGTAAATTGGGCTAAAATTGGAACACAACTGGCAGTAGAACGATTA
Source organism: Coregonus lavaretus (assembly GCF_964263955.1). Taxonomy (NCBI): domain Eukaryota; kingdom Metazoa; phylum Chordata; class Actinopteri; order Salmoniformes; family Salmonidae; genus Coregonus; species Coregonus lavaretus. Next base: position 15,397,565 of record NC_140026.1, on the reverse strand, counting down.
AACTTGGCAGAGGAACTATAAGCAATAACTCCACGGCTTGAGCGCACTTATTTGTAAGCAATAAAACTGCCTCTAGAGCAGTCCGCAGAATGCGCAGGACACCAGCAGAGAAGCGGCCTGCTATTTGGGTACAATTTAACGCCACAAGGATTGGGGGTAAAGGAGGGGGGAATTAATGTGGCTTTGCATTTCCCGTGCCCCCCAAGAGGGTTCCCGTAACCATCGGTCAGCAGAGACAAATAAGTTGTGTAACAGTCACTTCAACAGCTTAAAATTGTTATTATGGAAAAAATAACCGATGATAGTGTGGAACACATGCAATGCAAAGTGACTTCGTAAAATTTTATATATATAAAAAAAAAAATTAATAATAATTACATAGCATGGCTACTTACTTGCTCCAATCGGTCTTGCAGAGTTTTAACGGACTGGGACAGGTCCAGCGTCTGTCTCCAGGTCCACGCCGTAAATAGTGCGCTGCAGGCGGCGAGCGACAGAGCCACCATCGCCATGAATGCCCAGACGAAGCGAAGTTTGCGCACTTTTCTCCTCTGCAGAATTCGATGCATGGTCGTTCCACATTCCCCGGTTACCATCGCAGACTATTCGAAGTGTTCATGTTAACTTCATTCCACCGACACATTTTTCCCTTCTTGGTGAAATCAAATCCAAATGCTCACATTTTCGGCAAGGCGTGCAAGTGTTATTGCCCGCAGTAACAAATGAGATTTCAACAGCCCTATTGATAAATGGAAAGTCATGTGAAAGATGAAATCATTCCATTGGTTTCAAATCAGCAATTAAATAGCCATTAATGTTGCTTTAATCAATGCATTTAATCAGACGAAATATCGTGGACTGTCTGGCTTGCAGGTCGTATACAAATGCGCAATGTTGAGAAATATGCAGCCAGGGTGCAAAGAAAGATGTAGTTTACATCCACTAGGACTGGATCCTTCTACCACTTGATTCGTTGAGTCAACTTCCTTGTCTTCCCCTTGCAGTTGCAGCCTTCCTGGGGGTCAAATTTGGCATAGACCACGTATGATCCTGCACACTTTTGCATGAGCTTTTCTTCTCCAGGAAAGAGTTTTCAGTGCAGTGTGCCAGACGCACGCACGAATGCAAAGCCTCAGCCCACAACTTGGATGCACTCTCAAAAGCCACTAAGTAACTATTAAAGCATTAGTCACACTATATTTGCTTCATTGCACAAATCAAAATGCCGAGCTGAATCAACTTCTTGCAGGGAGGGAAGAACTGTAGGCTATTAGAATCTACCGATGGACTGAACTAATCCAAGTGTCCACAAGGTGGCTCTGTTGTATAGGGCAAGGTGCTACCCGCAGTCACTGCATGACCTGGGGTGTAGTCATTAGTCCAAACCGTTGCAAACAGTTGCGTGTTGCAACGAAAACAATAGTTTCTATTGGACTAATTCAGGTATGTCACTCCCCGTTTCGTTCCGTTTGATTCTGTTTCGTTTCTAGTGGTTATACCCTTGGATCGCATGCTCACAGCCTCCTGAGTGTTCGTGTTTATCATGGCCAAAAATAGATTGTCTATCAATGGAAATATATAGGTATAGAGTGCAAGTATCATATACCACAGGGTCTAATGTGAGCAGCCCATTCTACCATTATATAGGTGTACATATTTGTGGCAAAATATAGTCTATTCTACAGAATAACTCTATGTCATTATGTATTTGATGACAAGGAATATACACTACATGACCAAAAGTATGTAGACACCTGCTTGTTGAACATCTCATTCGAAAATCATGGGCATTAACAGGAGTTGGTCCCCCCTTTGCTGCTATAACAGCATCCACTCTTCTGGGAAGGCCGTCCACTAGATGTTGGAACATTGCTGCGGGAACTTGCTTCCATTCAGCCACAATAGCATTAGTGAGGTCAGCCACTGATGTTGGCCGATTAGGCCTGGCTCGCCGTCGGCGTTCCAATTCATCCTAAAGGTGTTCGATGGGGTTGAGGTCAGGGTTCTGTGCAGGCCAGTCAAGTTCTTCCACACCGATCTTGACAAACCATTTCTGTATGGACCTCGCTTTGTGCACGGGGGCATTGTCATGCTGAAACAGGAAAGGGCCTTCCCCAAACTGTTGCCACAAAGTTGGAAGCACAGAATCGTCTAGAATGTAATTGTATGCTGTAGCATTAAGATTTCCATTCACTGGAACTAAGGGGCCTAGCCCGAACCATGAAAAACAGCCCCAGACCATTATTCCTCCTCCACCAAACTTTACAGTAGGCACTATGCATTGGGGCAGGTATCTTTCTCCTGGCGTCCATCAAACCCAGATTCGTCCATTGGACTGCCAGATGGTGAAGCGTGATTCAACACTCCAGAGAACACATTTCCACTGCTCCAGAGTCCAATGGCGGCGAGCTTTACACCACTCCAGCCGACGCTTGGCATTGCACATGGTGATCTTGGGCTTGTGTGCGGCTGCTCGGCCATGGAAACCCATTTCATGAAGCTCCCTACGAACAGTTATTGTGCTGACGTTGCGTCCAGAGGCAGTTTGGAACTCGGTAGTGAGTGTTGCAACCGAGGACAGATGATATTTACGCGTTACGTGCTTCAGCACTCGGCGGTCCCGTTCTGTGAGCTTGTGTGGCCTACCACTTCGCGGCTGAGCCGTTGTTGCTCCTATACGTTTCCACTTCACAATAACAGCACTTACAGTTGACCGGGGCAGCTCTATCAGAGCAGAACTGACTTGTTGGAAAGGTGGCAGCCTATGACGGTGCCACGATGAAAGTCACTGAGCTCTTCAGTAAGGCCATTCTACTGTCAATGTTTGTCTATGGAGATTGCATGGCTGTGTGCACGATTTAATACACCTGTCAGCAACGGGTGTGGCTGAAATAGCCAAATCCACTATTCTTGTATATATAGTGTATTTATCAATAGCTGGAGTTGGGCCATGGGAATATATAGAATGATACAATCATTTTACAATGAAGTTATTTTTGTCCCCCTGTGAGGAGTGGCACAATAATAAAAGGAAACAAATAAAGAATGATACAATATTATGAGCACACAACTCTATTGGCACACCACTTTATTCAACAGTGTGTAACATACACAACAAATAGCTTATTTAATGTAATCTTCAACGCAACATTAACATTTGATTACACAAAAACGAAGGTTCTCACAGTGATTTCAAAGTGTAACAGGTTGACAGTTTTACTTAGTGACAAAAGGAGTGGGGACGGACGAGTGGATTTTGTTAAAAAACACCAATGTTTTGTACATTTCTTTAATTAAAATATATTTGTTCTTAATTGTTTTAATCTAGAGATTAATGGATGGTATGCAATAACACTAAGGTCAATTAAATATGGCTTTAGCTTACAGTTCTATTAATGGCATTTTCCATCAACAATATATTACGTTATTCACCATCAACCTATATACCAAGCAAAAACAATCAAGCAAAGCAATTACATTAAATTCAGTGATTGTCACGAATTCCGCCGAGACTGCTCCTCCTCCTTGTTCGGGCAGGCTTCGGCGTTCGTCGTCCCCGGAGTACTAGCTGCTACCATTTGATGTTCTCTATGTTTGTTTGGTTTTGTCTGTTTGGTGCACCTGTGTCTTATCACTTATTGATTATGTCACCTATAAGTTTCCTTTGGTTTTGTTTGTAGTTGTGTGTTGTTGTCCGCCTGTCCGTTGGGGTTTTGGATTTTGCTCTGGTGTATTTAAGTGTATTGACGCACTGTTTGCGCATCGCTTATATTTCGTGTTTTACGCACTGTTTGCGTATCGCTCGCCTCCGTTGCTTGAGGCCCGTTCTTTTGTATTGTCATATTTCTGACTAGTAAAGTCTGTTGGACTAAGCTTCTGTGTCCTGCGCCTGACTCCAACACCACATCCACTTCAAACACTGACAGAACAACACACCATCAATGGAGTCAGCAGGAGCAGCGGCGGCGACCGAGTCGCTGGAGGATCGGGTCAGCTGCCAGGACGCCAGGATACAGCAACTCGGCTCTGCCATGCAGGAGGTCATGAACACCCTGCGCCGATGGGAAAGGGGAGGCGTGCCCACACCTCCTCCTACATTACCACCACCATCGGCCAGTCCCACCAGACCGGTTCCGGAATCCAGTGGGATTCGGCTCTCGCTACTGAGGGCGTATGATGGCACAGCAGCCGGGTGTCAGGGGTTCCTCCTTCAAGTGGAACTCTACCTGGCCACCATACACCCGGCGCCCTCGGGATACGAGAGCGTGTCCGCCCTCATCTCCTGTCTCTCCGGCAAGGCGTTGGAGTGGGCCAACGCCGAATGGAGGGGAATAGACGCCACCACCATCAGCTACGCGGAGTTCTCCCACCGCTTCAGGGCTGTTTTCGATCACCCTCCTGAGGGTAAAGCGGCGAGGGAGCGTCTGTTCCACCTCCGACAGGGGAAGAGGAGCGCACAGGATTTCGCCCTGGATTTCCGGACTCTAGCGGCGGATGCGGGGTGGAATGAGAGGGCCCTCATCGACCACTATAGGTGTAGCCTGCGAGAGGACGTTCGTCGAGAGCTGGCCTGCAGGGACACCAATCTGTCCTTTGACCAGCTAGTGGACATGTCCATCCGTCTGGATACCCTGCTGGCCACCTGCGGATGTCCCGAGATGGGGCCGTCCATTCCATTCCCCAGCACCTCCGAGCCGAGCCCAATGGAGCTCGGGGGTGCTGGCGCTAGAGGGAGAAGGAGAGAGAATCCGAGGGGGGGCGTCCCCTCCACCAGCTGTGGCCGTGGAGGACACACTGCGGCTAGGTGCTGGGGAGGGTCTCCAGGGAATCGGGACAACAGGTCGCGCACTGGAGAGTCATTTCAGGTGAGTAGGCGCCCCACTCACCCAGAGCTCTCTGTTGTTCACTTTTGTATACCTGTGGTATTTCCTCAGGTTGCATCTCATTCCCAGCATAAGGCGCTAGTCGATTCAGGCGCAGCTGGGAATTTTATTGATCGGAAATTTTGTTCTAGGTTAGGGATTCCCCTCCTGCCCGTTGATGCACCCTTTCCTGTCCATGCCCTAGATAGCCGCCCGTTGGGGTCTGGGTTGATTAGGGAAGTCACAGCGCCACTAAAGATGAAGACGCAGGGGGGTCATGAGGAGATTATTCAGTTGTACCTAATTGACTCTCCTGCGTATCCCGTGGTGCTGGGGCTTCCTTGGTTAGTCACCCATGACCCCACCATTTCGTGGCAACAGAGGGCTCTCAAGGAATGGTCTGGCCAGTGTGTTGAGCGATGTCTAGGTGTTTCCATGGGGGCGACCACGGTGGAGAGTCCGAACCAAGTGCCCGCAATGCACATTCCCCCTGAGTATGAGGATTTGGCACTCGTGTTCAGCAAGACGAGGGCGACACGATTGCCACCTCATAGGCAGGGAGATTGTGCGATAAACCTCCAGACAGGTGCGGCACTTCCGCGGAGCCATGTGTATCCTCTGTCTCAAGAGGAGACGGCGGCTATGGAGACATACATAGCTGAGTCCCTGAAACAGGGATACATACGGCCCTCCACTTCCCCTGCGTCCTCGAGTTTCTTTTTTGTGAAGAAGAAAGATGGAGGGTTGCGCCCGTGTATTGATTATCGTAGTCTCAATCAGATCACTGTGAAATACAGTTACCCTCTTCCTCTGATTGCGAGTATGACTGAATCATTACGCGGGGCGCGGTTCTTCACAAAACTGGATCTCAGGAGCGCTTATAACTTGGTGCGCATTAGGGAGGGGGATGAATGGAAGACAGCATTTAGTACCACCTCAGGTCATTATGAGTATCTTGTCATGCCATACGGGTTAATGAATGCTCCTTCAGTCTTCCAATCATTTGTGGACGAGATCTTCCGGGACCTGCATGGGCAGGGAGTGGTAGTGTACATTGACGACATCTTAGTGTACTCTGCTACACGTGCCGAGCATGTAGCCCTGGTGCGCCGAGTGTTGGGTAGACTGTTGGAGCATGACTTGTATGTCAAGGCAGAGAAATGTCTGTTTTTCCAGGAGTCCATCTCCTTCTTGGGTCATCGGTTGTCCGCGTCAGGGGTGAAGATGGAGATTGACCGTGTGTCAGCCGTGCGTAACTGGCAAACCCCAACCACTGTGAAAGAGGTGCAGCAATTTTTGGGTTTTGCCAATTACTACCAGAGGTTTATCCGGGGTTTTGGACAGGTGGCAGCTCCCATTACTTCCCTGCTGAAGGGGGGCCCGGTGCGTTTGCAGTGGTCAGCTGAGGCGGACAGGGCGTTTTGTAAACTGAAAGACCTGTTCACCTCGGCTCCGGTGCTGGCGCACCCGGACCCCGCTTTAGCGTTCCAGGTAGAGGTGGACACGTCAGAGGCCGGTATTGGGGCAGTACTGTCGCAACGCTCAGGCACGCCACCTAAGCTCCGTCCCTGCGCTTTTTATTCTAAGAAGCTTAGCCCGGCGGAGCGTAATTATGACGTAGGGGACAGGGAGCTGTTAGCTGTGGTTCAAGCCCTAAAGGTGTGGAGGCATTGGCTTGAGGGGGCTCAACACCCTTTTCTCATTCTGACCGACCATCGTAACCTGGAGTACATCCGGGCAGCTAGGAGATTAAACCCTCGTCAGGCTAGGTGGAACATGTTCCTGACCCGGTTCGTTTTTAAGATCACGTACATCCCAGGGTCCCAGAACGGTAAGGCAGATGCCCTGTCCCAGCGGTATGACACAGAGGAGAGGTCCATTGAGCCCACTCCCATACTGCCAGAGTCTTGTCTGGTGGCACCGGTGGTATGGGAGGTCGATGCGGAAATTGAGCGGGCGTTACGCACCGACCCTACTCCCCCAGAGTGTCCAGTGGGTCGGACGTACGTGCCGCTCGAGGTCCGTGATCGGCTCATTTATTGGGCTCATACGTCACCCTCCTCTGGACATCCAGGTATTGGCCGGACAGTGCACTGCCTTAGTGTTAAATACTGGTGGCCAGCATTGGCTAAGGACGTGAGGGTTTATGTCTCCTCCTGCTCGGTGTGCGCTCAGTGTAAGGCGCCTAGACACCTGCCCAGGGGGAAGTTACAACCCCTGCCCGTTCCACAACGGCCGTGGTCTCACCTCTCGGTGGACTTTGTCACGGACCTTCCCCCCTCCCAGGGGAATACCACTATTCTGGTCGTTGTGGATCGGTTCTCTAAGGCCTGTCGTCTCATTCCTATGCCGGGTCTCCCTACTGCCCTACAGACCGCTGAGGCTTTGTTCACCCACGTCTTCCGGCACTACGGGGTTCCCGAGGATATAGTGTCTGATCGGGGTCCCCAGTTCACCTCTAGAGTCTGGAGGGCGTTCATGGAACGCTTGGGGGTCTCGGTTAGCCTTACCTCGGGTTACCACCTGGAGAGTAATGGGCAGGTGGAGAGAGTAAACCAGGATGTGGGTAGGTTTCTGAGATCCTATTGCCAGGGCCGGCCGGAGGAGTGGTCGGAGTATATCCCCTGGGCAGAGATGGCTCAGAACTCTCTCCGCCACTCCTCTACTAACCTGACCCCTTTTCAGTGTGTGTTAGGTTATCAGCCGGTTCTGGCACCATGGCATCAGAGCCAGATCGAGGCTCCTGCGGTGGATGAGTGGTTTCGGCGCTCGGAGGAGACGTGGAACGTTGCCCACGTCCATCTGCAGCGGGCCATCCGCAGGCAGAAGGCGAGCGCCGACCTCCACCGTAGTGAGGGTCCAGTCTACGCCCCTGGAGATCGAGTCTGGCTCTCGACTCGAAACCTGCCCCTTCGCCTGCCCTGCCGGAAGCTTGGCCGGCGGTTTGTGGGGCCATTTAAAGTCCTGAGGAGATTGAATGAGGTGTGTTACAGGTTGCAACTGCCCAATGACTATCACATTAACCCCTCATTCCATGTGTCTCTCCTCAGGCCGGTGGTAGCTGGTCCACTCCAGGAGAGTGAGATAAGGGAGACCCCTCCGCCCCCACTGGACATCGAGGGGGCTCCGGCGTACTCAGTCCGGTCCATCATGGATTCGAGACGTCGGATGGGGGGTCTACAATATCTCGTGGAGTGGGAGGGGTACGGTCCGGTGGAACGGTGCTGGGTGCCTCGGAGGGACATTTTAGATCCATCCCTCCTGACTGAGTTCCATCGTAGTCATCCTACGCGCCCTGCTCCACGTCCTCCTGGCCGTCCCCGAGGCCGGGGTCGGCGCACGGCTGGAGCCGCGCGTCAAGGGAGGGTACAGTCACGAATTCCGCCGAGACTGCTCCTCCTCCTTGTTCGGGCAGGCTTCGGCGTTCGTCGTCCCCGGAGTACTAGCTGCTACCGTTTGATGTTCTCCATGTTTGTTTGGTTTTGTCTGTTTGGTGCACCTGTGTCTTATCACTTATTGATTATGTCACCTATAAGTTTCCTTTGGTTTTGTTTGTAGTTGTGTGTTGTTGTCCGCCTGTCCGTTGGGGTTTTGGATTTTGCTCTGGTGTATTTAAGTGTATTGACGCACTGTTTGCGCATCGCTTATATTTCGTGTTTTACGCACTGTTTGCGTATCGCTCGCCTCCGTTGCTTGAGGCCCGTTCTTTTGTATTGTCATATTTCTGACTAGTAAAGTCTGTTGGACTAAGCTTCTGTGTCCTGCGCCTGACTCCAACACCACATCCACTTCAAACACTGACAGTGATAAAGCTACAGTAGATCAAAGATCAATCTTACCTATTATATTAATGTACCGTATAAGATGATCGTCTGGATACAGTGGGGGAAAAAAGTATTTAGTCAGCCACCAATTGTGCATGTTCTCCCACTTAAAAAGATGAGAGAGGCCTGTAATTTTCATCATAGGTACACGTCAACTATGACAGACAAATTGAGAATGTTTTTCTCCAGAAAATCACATTGTAGGATTTTTAATGAATTTATTTGCAAATTATGGTGGAAAATAAGTATTTGGTCACCTACAAACAAGCAAGATTTCTGGCTCTCACAGACCTGTAACTTCTTCTTTAAGAGGCTCATCTGTCCTCCACTCGTTACCTGTATTAATGGCACCTGTTTGAACTTGTTATCAGTATAAAAGACACTAAACTCCACTATGGCCAAGACCAAAGAGCTGTCAAAGGACACCAGAAACAAAATTGTAGACCTGCACCAGGCTGGGAAGACTGAATCTGCAATAGGTAAGCAGCTTGGTTTGAAGAAATCAACTGTGGGAGCAATTATTAGGAAATGGAAGACATACAAGACCACTGATAATCTCCCTCGATCTGGGGCTCCACGCAAGATCTCACCCCGTGGGGTCAAAATGATCACAAGAACGGTGAGCAAAAATCCCAGAACCACACGGGGGGACCTAGTGAATGACCTGCAGAGAGCTGGGACCAAAGTAACAAAGCCTACCATCAGTAACACACTCCGCCGCCAGGGACTCAAATCCTGCAGTGCCAGACGTGTCCCCCTGCTTAAGCCAGTACATGTCCAGGCCTGTCTGAAGTTTGCTAGAGTGCATTTGGATGATCCAGAAGAGGATTGGGAGAATGTCATATGGTCAGATGAAACCAAAATATAACTTTTTGGTAAAAACTCAACTCGTCATGTTTGGAGGACAAAGAATGCTGAGTTGCATCCAAAGAACACCATACCTACTGTGAAGCATGGGGGTGGAAACATCATGCTTTGGGGCTATTTTTCTGCAAAGGGACCAGGACGACTGATCCATGTAAAGGAAAGAATGAATGGGGCCATGTATCATGAGATTTTGAGTGAAAACCTCCTTCCATCAGCAAGGGCATTGAAGATTAAACGTGGCTGGGTCTTTCAGCATGACAATGATCCCAAACACACCTCCCGGGCAACAAAGGAGTGGCTTCGTAAGAAGCATTTCAAGGTCCTGGAGTGGCCTAGCCAGTCTCCAGATCTCAACCCCATAGAAAATCATTGGAGGGAGTTGAAAGTCTGTGTTGCCCAGCGACAGCCCCAAAACATCACTGCTCTAGAGGAGATCTGCATGGAGGAATGGGCCAAAATACCAGCAACAGTTTGTGAAAACCTTGTGAAGACTTACAGAAAACGTTTGACCTGTGTCATTGCCAACAAAGGGTATATAACAAAGTATTGAGAAACTTTTGTTATTGACCAAATACTTATTTTCCACCATAATTTGCAAATAAATTCATTAAAAATCCTACAATGTGATTTTCTGGATTTTTTTTTCTAATTTTGTCTGTCATAGTTGACGTGTACCTATGATGAAAATTACAGGCCTCTCTCATCTTTTTAAGTGGGAGAACTTGCACAATTGGTGGCTGACTAAATACTTTTTTCCCCCACTGTATGTAACAGCTTTGAGAGCTGTCCAGTGTAGAGTAATGATGATGATGTTGTGGACTGGGCTCCAAGCCAGACCCCAGAAGGCATAATAGCTTGATTTACTATAAAACATTTTGTTCATAAATCACCATTGCAAATGACAAGCCTTGGTTTGTCATATTTGCTTAAAGTAGCAGCCTAAGATTGCAGCAATTATAAACTATCCTGAACAGGCATTCAATCCTGTTGAAGGTGAAACAAGAATCAGTAAAAAAAAAAAAAAAATCACATTGTGTTTCATCACAAAGACAATTGTACAGTACCTAATCATCATAATCATCATTTGAACACTTAGGAAATGCATCCTGTCTTCCTCCTTTCCTTGAATGTAATCACTGATCCGGCAAGGACTATGCAAGAAATCTCACATTTTCTCAAGCCTATTCAATCATATTAGATCAGTGACTAGTTCAGGGAAGAAGGAGGAAAGGAAAGGTGCATTTTCAAGTATTGGAACGGGGCCTTTGAGTAGGCCAAACTACAGTACAGTGGTAGGGGTGTGTGCGTGTGTGGTGTGTGAGAGAAGGAAAAGAGGAATTATAAAATAAACAGACATATTTGCACATAAATAATCACAGACATGCACATACTCAGCTAGACATACCGGAGCATACATGGATGACAACAAGAATGCATGTGTACCACGAGAAAAAAAACAGGCTTTAGCGGTGTCAATACATCAACAGAACAGAAACATAGCCAGAGGGTTCACTTTCATGACAAACACGACACACGGGACAGCATCACTTACCTGAGGTGCTTTGCTCATGAGTGCCTTCCCGATACCTTTACTTGAGATACGAAAACAGAGACATACAAGACATGAGATACGAAACGAGGGTTATTTACCAGCTTTATGACGTTGGTATAAATGAACTGATCAAGCCAATGCAAATCAGGGTGCGGTCCACATTTTTTGTTCTACAAATATTGTTCCTAGAGTCACTAATCTATTTGGGTGCGAGACGAGTGCTGCTTTCTGAATTGATTTCGTTGTATAAACACTGGTAGAAATGGGAGAGAAACGGGTGCAAACCGTGCAATCGCTTAGAAAATCAGGCACTTGTTGCATCACACTAGTTTAACAGATATGCAGGAAGTTGACAGCAGGATAGGTGAAGTGTCACAAAAGCATCAGGTATTGCCAGAGAGACAGACACATTCATTTGATTGCTTTTTGAGGGGAGAAAAAGGATTTGGGTGTTCTGTTTATTTCTTTATTACAACACCTTGAAATATTATATTATAATATTATTACCCCCCTTGACAGGGCATGTACTCCAACATGTACATTTCCGTCTTGATCTAGTTGGTCACAATTTTTTAATCAGAGATTTCATAAATGTTTCTTTTGCTTAAAAGTGTTCAAGGTCGACTGATATTTGAAACAAGCTTCCCTTCCAAACCTCATGAATGACAATGATTAAAACAAGTAAAGGTTTTAAGTTTCAGACCATGGAAGTAACATTTCAACATGGTTTTGAGGGTCTTGATTGCACAATGCAAGTTTAACTGCACTCCAGGACTACTATGGATCAGGTTAGTGTATATGAGGAAGAAGGAGATATGTTTTTTATATATACAACTTTACATAATTGTGATTCTTTATGAGCCAACAAACCTTTTAATAAAAAAGAAGAGTACTTTACTGAAAGTCGTGCACAGGAGGCACTGTTTCTCTACGATAGAAGAGAATGTATGAAAATGTATGCACTCACTAACTGTAAGTCGCTCTGGATAAGAGCGTCTGCTAAATGACTCAAATGTAAATGTAAATGTGAACTGCAAGAGCTCAACGTAGATATGCTTCTTCCTCACTAGTTTGATGAAAGCAAAACTAGTCAACCACGGCACAAAGTGTCTCAGAGTAGGAGTGCTGATCTACAGTGCCTTGCAAAAGTATTCATCCCCGTTGGCGTTTGTCCTATTTTGTTGCATTACAACCTGTCATAAAAATATAAAAAAATGGGGGGGGGGATTTCATGTAATGGACATACACAAAATAGTCCAAATTGGTGAAGTGAAATGAAAAAAATAATCTGTTTCAAAAAGTTCTGCAAAATAAATAACTAAAAAGTGGTGCGTGCAAATGTATTCACCCCCTTTGCTATGAAGCCACTAAATAAGATCTGGTGCAACCAATTACCTTCAGAAGTCACATAATTAGTTAAATAAAGTCCACCTGTGTGCAATCTAAGTGTCACAGGATCTCAGTATATATACACCTGTTCTGAAAGGCCCCAGAGTCTGCAACACCACTAAGCAAGGGGCACCACCAAGCAAGCGGCACCATGAAGACCAAGGAGCTCTCTAAACAGGTCAGGGACAAAGTTGTGGAGAAGTACAGATCAGGGTTGGGTTATCTTTTTTTGTTGTTGAAACTTTGAACATCCCACAGAGCACCATTAAATCCATTATTCAAAAATGGAAAGAATATGGTACCACAACAAACCTGCCAAGAGAGGGCTGCCCACCAAAACTCACGGACCAGGCAAGGAGGGCATTAATCAGAGAGGCAACAAAGAGACCAAAGAGAACCCTGAAGGAGCTGCAAAGCTCCACAGCGGAGATTGGAATATCTGTCCATAGGAGCACTTTAAGCCGTACACTCCATAGAGCTGGGCTTTACAGAAGAGTGGCCAGAAAAAAAGCCATTGCTTAAAGATAAAAATAAGCAAACATGTTTGGTGTTCGCCAAAAGGCATGTGGGACACTCCCCAAACATATGGAAGAAGGTACTCTGGTCAGATGAGACTAAAATGCACCTTTATGGCCATCAAGGAAAACGCTATGTCTGGCGCAAACCCAACACCTCTCATCACCCCGAGAACACCATCCCCACAGTGAAGCATGGTGGTGGCAGCATCATGCTGTGGGATGTTTTTAATCAGCAGGGAGTGGGAAACTGGTCAGAATTGAAGGAATGATGGATTGCGCTAAATACAGGGAAATTCTTGAGGGAAACATGTTTCAGTCTTGCAGAGATTTGAGACTGGGATGGAGGTTCACCTTCTGCAGGATAATGACCCTAAGCATACTGCTAAAGCAACACTCGAGTGGTTTAAGGGGAAACATTTAAATGTCTTGGAATGGCCTAGTCAAAGCCCAGACCTCATTCCAATTGAGAATCTGTGGTATGACTTAAAGATTGCTGTTCACCAACGGAACCCATCCAACTTGAAGGAGCTGGAGCAGTTTTGCCTTGAAGAATGGGCAGAAATCCCAGTGGCTAGATGTGCCAAGCTTATAGAGACATACCCCAAGAGACTTGCAGCTGTATTGATGCAAAAGGTGGCTCTACAAAGTATTGACTTTGGGGGGTGAATAGTTATGCACGCTCAAGTTCTGTTTTCTTGTCTTATTTCTTGATTGTTTCACAAGAAAAAATATTTTGCATCTTCAAAGTGGTAGGCATGTTGTGTAAATCAAATTATACAAACCTCTAAAAAATCAATTTTAATTCCAGGTCGTAAGGCAACAAAATAGGAAAAATGCCAAGGGGGATGAATACTTTCACAAGCCACTGTATATGAATGTGTGTGTCTGTCTGCGGGCATACAAGTGTATATCAGTGGAGGCTCCTCAGAGGAGGAAGGTGAGGACACACACATTCACATAGGAACTGAAACCTCTCCCCAGGCGTAGGTACTAGGTAGTGTACACTCCCCTATGTATTTATTTGGACAGTAAAGCTAAAACGTTTCAATATGCTTTACACTCCAGCATTTTGGATTTGAGATCAAATGTTTTATATGAAGCGACAGTACAGAATGTCACCTTTTATTTGAGGGTATTTTCATACATATCCGTTTTACCATTTAGGAATGAAAGCACTTTGTGTATCTAGTCCCCACATTTTAAGTGTAAAAAGTATTTGGACAAATTCACTTATGGTGTATTAAATTTAGTAAAAAGTTTAGTATTTGGTCCCGTATTCCTAGCACGCAATGACTACATCAAGCTTGTGACTTTATACATTTGTTGGATGCATTTGTAGTTTGTTTTGGTATTGTTTCAGATTATGTTGTGCCCAAAAGTAATGTATGGTAAATAATGTATTGTGTCATTTTGGAGTCACTATTATTGTAAATAAGTATAGATTATATTTCTGAACACTTCTACATAAATGTGGATGCTACCATGATTACGGATAATCATGAATAAATCGTGAATAATGATGAGTGAGAAAGTTACGGAGGCATAAATATCATACCCCCAACAAATGCTAACCTCTCCTGTTGGTAATGGTGAGAGGTTAGCATGTTTTGTGGGTATGATCTTTGTGCATCTGTAACTTTCTTACTCATCATTATTCACAATGCATTCATGATTATCCGTAATCATGGTAGCATCCACATTAATGTTGAAGTGTATGAATATGGCACCAAATACTACACTTTTGGCTAAATGTAATACACTACTAGGGAATTTGTCCAAATACTTATGACACCTTGAAATGGGGGGACTAGATACATAAAGTGCTTTATTTCTAAACTGTCAAACATATGTATGAAAATAACCTCAAATAAAAAGGTGACATTCTGTACTGTCGCCTCATATAAAACATTTTATATCAAATCCAAAATGCCGGACTATAGAGCCAAACTAAAGGTTTTAGCTTCACTGTTCAAATAAATACATAGGGGAGTGTACATGTACGTGCACGGGCACACACACACACACACACACACACACACACACACACACACACACACACACACACACACACACACACACACACAAAGAAACCATAAAGACAGAGCAATAGATGTGAAGAGGTGGCTGTTAGGAATATTAACCAGGTGGCCAACGGAAACCAGGCGGCTTCTGCTCTGAATGTGGAAAAAGAGACGTGTCATGGAAGGAAAAGAGAGACTGGCAGCCGTTGAAATGCATAATGTTCTCGTTCTGGTGGTCTCATAAAAAATATGTTAGGCCTCTACATAATGAGTGGCCAGAGAGAGAGCAGAGTCAGCACTGACGGTTGACGGTTAAGTTGCAGAAAGATAGCTAATTAACATATGGAGCCTGCCTGGTAACTATGATGGGGAGGATAGATTGAGAAGATGGTTAGTTGTTCTCTCACCCTCTGATGTTCGGGCACTTCTGCAACGATACCGTGAAATAATGGTTTTTTTGTGAATGCATCCTGCTCCAAATCTGGAGGGGAGAGTTAACAAAGACACAGGACAGGGAGGGTTTAAGTTGTAAACTGTTTAGAGAGCTAGAACTCAACTCATCATTAGGGGGCTTGAGTGATGGAGAATTACTGATTTAATGGCACATTTTGAATAGTAAGGCTGAATTATTCTACCTTTATTTGTAACTTTCACTTCGTCCAATACTTTCTCGTATTCAGCCAGTTCCCGAGGACACATGAGGACATAAAATACACATTAGGCCTAACAAAATGTAATTAGTGTTATTGATTCCAAACATAACTTTGATTTAGCAAATCAAATCAAATGTATTTATAAAGGCATTTTTACATCAGCAGATGTCACAAAGTGCTTATACAGAAACCCAGCCTAAAACCCCAAACAGAAAGCAATGCAGTTGTAGAAGCACGGTGGCTAGGAAAATCTCCCTACCAAAGGCAGGAACGTAGGAAGAAACCTGGAGAGGAACCAGGCTCTGAGGGGTGGCCAGTCCTCTTCCGGCTGTGCCAGGTGGAGATTATAAGAGTACATGGCCATCAAGGCCAGAGTGTTCTTCAAGATGTTCAAACGTCCATAGATGACCAGCAGGGTCACTGAATCTATCATAGAGAGCTTGTATAAAATAATATCACACCAGGGGCACGTTCAGTAGGACACAACACTTTGGAACGTTCCGATATAAATATGTAATATAGAACAAACGTGCCTCTCCGACATGTAGACCAAGGAATCTATTCATGCAACGTTCGACAACGTTTGGCAACTGAACGTGGCCCAGATTTGATTAAACATCTGTATCACACCAACTGTACAACTATGGCTTCTGTAGCCTATCGAATAACAGGATACGCCTACCTTCTGTGTGACAAAGAATGGATACAATGCAACAGCAGCTGCAAACAAATGATTTCATTTCTCATGAGGAAGAATAGAGATCTATGTAGATACTGATATAATATTTATATGCAAATGTCATTCATTTTTCGCCAAATTCCAAGCATGCCCTTGCCTTTATACACTGAGTGTACAAAACATTAAGAACACCTTCCGAATATTAAGTTGTAGCCAGATATTTCACTGGATGTATAAATGTGAAGCATCCGGTTGACGTTTCCACTCACTACCAAATATGGTGATGAGAGCAAGCCCAGTGGCTGGCAGTGGGAGAAGATGGAGTGAGATGGATTTTGGTTGACATTCTGCTAATTTTCTCATCAATGAAACATTTGATCTCAATACAATTTTCTGTTTCCAAAACTAAAATCTGTTACGAACAGAGTGGACTAAGTTTTGTCAACTTTAACCTTTACATGCAACACCATGGGCCGGAAAAGATTGAATACGTTGGCAATGTTGTCAATCCAGCATGACTTCTGCCGTGTTCAAAACAACTGGAAACTCAGAAATGGGATATCTCAGACTTCAGTGAGTTCAAGACAACTTGGAACTCGGGAAGAAACGAGCTCCGACTGGGAAAATACTTTTTGGATGGTCATCCAACTCGGAATTCCAAGTCGGGAACTCTGGCCTCTTTCTAGAGCTCCGACCTGAAGATCACTGACGTCATGATTCAACCTTGTTTTTTTGCGAGTTCCCAGTTGTCTTGAAAGCACCATAAATCCAGAAAATGCCAGACTTTGATGACAAAGTTTGATGCCAAAATTTGCCCACAAGAAGGAAGGCCGCGCCACCTTCCTGTTCAAGTGAGCACAGCAGAACAAGGTGAGTCCAAAAATGTCTTATATGCTGTTGCATAAATGATGTTATATGCCAGGAAGATATGTATATTGTAGCTAAGAAAGTAATACTAAGTGTATGTTGTGTAGTAAGCTGTTAGTAGCCCATGTGCCTCACCCAAAAAAAAAAAGTTGGTCCCTTTCCCCCTCATAACTTAGCCTACTGCTCTGACTTGGTGGTGCACATGTAGCCTATAACCTGTTTTTATAGAAATGTAATCCTTGAATATTGTAAGAGCTTTCATTGTCTGCTTATATGCCTCCTTTATTTATCCTACGGTTCTGACTTGGTGTACAGGGAGAATACTGTAAGAACGGCCCATGTTCTGAATTGTGTCGCTGTACATTTCAAAAGTGCTGAATACATAGTTATATTGACTACTTGTACATCTCAATAGTCAGTAGAAACCACATTTGTTTAAGCAAGTCAGCCGTATCAGCTATGTTTTTAGAAAAGGCAGTAAATGAGGCTGAATTAACTGTTTCGCTGCCAGACAAGGCTCCACTGATAGCCAGGTGTAGCAGTGGTAAGGATTCACTCCATGGAGCTGAAAAGAAAGCTCTGCTGTTGGGACAGCTTTATGTAGGCCCTAACAGTTTGTGGGCACGGTTTGTCATGTTATAGTGCAATTAATGTATTGTTTAGTGTTGTGTTGTGTGGTGGCTTTGCTGGCATGCATCTAAAAAACATTGACATGCTAAAATCACCACTGGGGACAGTAAACCGGAAAAGAGCAGAAAGGAAATAACGGTTGTGATTTAAAACCGAGTTTAAGTCTAGGCTGTTAATATCTTAATAGTGCCCTCCATGTGGAGGTGGTGACCATTTGAACTCGCCAGGAAGCACAGTCCCCCAATAACACCAAAGGACCCGCAAATTAGGCGCAAATAAAGAATGAAAATCTAGCCTACAGTTAAATAATTTCAAAATGTGTGAATTGGATTAATGGACAAACTCACTGACTACTGTGAGAAACAGCATTCCAGCTTTCAATTCAGGTCCAACTACAGTTCAGGGTTAGGGGTGTGTGTGTGCTCCTTGACATGCTATTAGGTCTATAATATTATGGCAATTAATAAGCCTTGCATTTTACAGAACATTCTATTTTAGATTTTCTTAAAACAGTTTGTAATGACCGCACAAAACAGCCATGTGACTTCCTTCAGTGCCAGAAATAGGCTAACCCATAAACTGATCTCATCACTCTCTAACGGACTCCAACTAGCATGGGAAATTTCTCTCCACGTCTGGTAAGACATCCATTGAATTTTGCAAAACAAGTGCAATGCCATTAGTTTTCATTCTCACAAAAAGTGTATCAAATATGAAGTACATAAAAATGTCAACAATGTTTAGTGGTGATTTGTGGTGCCATTTCCTGTTCAGTAGGTTATAGAATAAAGTCATTTTACAACCCTTCTACTTGGCATATCATCATCACCTGGTTAAATATTAGGCCCATAACAGTGACAAAGAACAGTAACTTAGGCCCTAAAAATAGAAAGGGGTTGGTGCTTGGAGCTAAAAATTGATTTGGAGGGTTTTCCCAGTCCAGGACATTGAGTACGGGTAGGCTACAGGGTAGGGAGGAAACGGTTAGGAGGGGGTGCACGGGCTTCGAAGCCGTCATAGCAAGATTCTACCTCGAAAAATGCCTGACTTGTGTCTAAAAATGATACATACATTCAAGCCAGGGAGGCGGTTTGGCACTAACGGCTCTTTCTTCACTCGACGTAAGCAAAAGCAGAGCATCTCTGGTCACTGCTCTGATGACGCGCGCGCGAGACCCTTGCCGGTTTTTATAGACGCACTTTAGAGAAGTCAAGCAGTTAGAAATGGAAACATTGTAAAGAATACGGGTGTGAACAGTGAGTAAGAAGAGATAAAACATTTTTAAAAGGGAGCTCCGTGGGATACTGAGTAACTCATAATGAATAATAAATAGGTCAGCATCGGATTGCAGAAAAATGAAAAGTAGCATACAAGAAAAAGTCTGGAGAATATGTTTCAGTATAAAACAATACGCTAAAAAACAAGATGCAGATGTATCAACAATGGCTGTTGATGCCGAAGAGGGTTTCGACCGTCCTTAATGGCCTTTTCTATTCAAAACTTTGGAAGCCTTCAACTTTCCAGCTGGTGTCGTGTCGCGTCTGCTGTTGGTGGTTATTGCTGTCAACAAAGAGTCCGCTTAGGCTGCACCGTGATTAGAGGCTTTTATTAATATCACACGTTTACAGCATAAGTTACAGACCCGCGGTGTCTGGAGAAGCACCGTCCCAAATTAATCTGAATGCTTCTGACCCCCCCTTTGTCTAGCTCCTACTTATAAACAATGGCAAAAATGGGTTGCTCCCTCTTTCGTCCAATCACCGGTCTCCCCTGGGGCGTCACCCTACAACTGCTACATTTAAACTAAGATAAACAGTTTTTCTTTGTCCCTCAAGACTAGTCATAATCTTCATACACGACACTGAAAAAATAAATTCCCTAAAAATATTATCTAAATATCCTAAAGCAAAAATATAATCTCGTTATTCTCGGTAATACCAATTATCCCACCGAAGACATTCTTTTAAAAAAAGTATAATCCTCGGCCATAAAATACATTATCTGGGCAAATAATCTAATAGAATACAAATTAAAGTTTTAAATCTTCCGAAGTGTGAGGGTGTTTTTGACCTTCCAGACTTTGAATTGTATCAACTCGCCACCCATGACTTTTACTTGAGACATATTGTTAAATGCACTAAAGAGGAACAATGGGTAGGCTACATATTGAAGATGTGCATGCTCATCCCCAGAATCTTTTCACGTGTCTATTTTCAAAGGATAAAGCTAAGAACATTAAACAAGTCATAGTTAAATTAAGAACACTATAACAATATGGAAGAAAATGAAACAGATTCTAAAGGACCCAATATCACTCCCAAAAAACACACCCCTATGGAACAATCCTTGGGTAGCTTTTCAGAATTCACCGATAAATTGGTCCACATGGAAAACTAAAGGCATAGAAACCGTAAATGACGTGGTAATAGGAAATACAATTATTTCCATGACAGAATTAAAAAGCAATTTTGGACTGACCAATGTAGATATAAGGAATACATTATGAATTCATTAGACCCTAATCTATGGATTTCACATGATTGGGAATACAGATATGCATCTGTTGGTCATAGATACCTTAAAAAAAGGTAGGGGCGTGGATCAGAAAACCAGTCAGTATCAGGTGTGACCACTATTTGCCTCATGCAGCGCGACACATCTCCTTCGCATAGAGTTGATCAGACTGTTGATTGTGGCCTGTGGAATGTTGTCCCACTCCTCTTCAATGTCTGTGCAAAGTTGCTGGATATTGGCGGGAACTAGAACACGCCTGCCCATACCATAACCCCACCGCCACCTACGGGGCACTCTGTTCACAACGTTGACATCAGCAAACCACTTGCCCACACGATGCCATAAACATGGTCTGCGTTTGTGAGGCAATTGGAACATACTGCCACATTCTCTAAAATGAAATTGGAGGTGGCTTATGGTAGAGAAATGAACATTAAATTATCTAGCAACAGCTCTGGTGTACATTCCTTCAGTCAGCATGCCAATTGCAGGCTCCCTCAAAATTTGAGACATCTGAGGTATTGTGTTGTGTGACAAAACCACACATTTTAGAGTGACCTTTTGTTGTCCCCAGCACAAAGTGCAACTGTGTAATGATCATACTGTGTAGTCAGCTTCTTGATATGCCACACTTGTCAGGTGGATGGATTATTTTGCCAAAGGACAAATGCTCTCTAACAGGGATGTAAACAAACGTGTGCACAAAACTTGAAAGAAATAAGGTTTTTGTGCATTTCTGGGATCTTTTATTTCAGCTCATGAAACATTGGACCAACACTTTACACGTTGCGTTTATATTTTTGTTCAGTATACAGTTGAAATCGGAAGTTTACATACACCTTAGCCAAAAACATTTAAACTCAGTTTTTTTTCTTGACATTTAATCCTAGTAAAAATTCCCTGTCTTAGGTAAGTTAGGATCACCACTTTATTTTAAGAATGTGAAATGTCAGAATAATAGTAGAGAGAATGATTTATTTCAGCTTTTATTTCTTCCATCACATTCCCAGTGGTCAGAAGTTTACATACACTCAATTAGTATTTGGTAGCATTGCCTTTAAATTGTTTAACTTGGGTCAAACGTTTCAGGTAGCCTTCCACAAGCTTCCCACAATAAGTTGGGTGAATTTTGGCCCATTCCTCCTGACAGAGCTGGTGTAACTGAGTCAGGTTTGTAGGCCTCCTTGCTCACACACGTTTTTTCAGTTCTGCCCACAAACGTTCTATAGGATTTAGGTCAGGGCTTTGTGATGGCCACTCCAATACCTTGACTTTGTTGTCCTTAAGCCATTTTGCCACAACTTTGGAAGTATGCTTGGGGTCATTGTCCATTTGGAAGACACATTTGCGACCAAGCTTTAACTTCCTGACTGATGTCTTGAGATGTTGCTTCAAGATATCCACATAGTTTTCCTTCCTCATGATGCCATCTATTTTGTGAAGTGCACCAGTCCCTCCTGCAGCAAAGCACCCCCACAGCATGATGCTGCCACCTCCGTGCTTCACGGCTTGCAAGTACCCCCTTTTTCCTCCAAACATAACGATACAAACATAACGATGGTCATTATGGCCAAACAGTTCTATTTTTGTTTCATCAGACCAGAGGACATTTCTCCAAAAAGAACAATCTTTGTCCCCATGTGCAGTTGCAAACCGTAGTCTGGCTTTTTTATGGCGGTTTTGGAGCAGTGGCTTCTTCCTTGCTGAGCAGCCTTTCAGGTTATGTCGATATAGTACTTGTTTTACTGTGGATATAGATACTTTTGTACCTGTTTCCTCCAGCGTCTTCACAAGGTCCTTTGCTGTTGTTCTGGGATTGATTTGCACTTTCCGCACCAAAGTACGTTCATCTCTAGGAGACAGAACGCGTCTCCTTCCTGAGCGGTATGACGGCTGCGTGGTCCCATGGTGTTTATACTTGCGTACTATTGTTTGTACAGATGAACGTGGTACCTTCAGGCGTTTGGAAATTGCTCCCAAGGATGAACCAGACTTGTGGAGGTCTACAATTTTTTTTCTGAGGTCTTGGCTGATTTCTTTTGATTTTCCCATGATGTCAAGCAAAGAGGCACTGAGTTTGAAGGTAGGCCTTGAAATACATCCACAGGTACACCTCCAATTGACTCAAATGATGTCAATTAGCATATCAGAAGCTTCTAAAGCCATGACATTTTCTGGAATTTTCCAAGCTGTTTAAAGGCACAGTCAACTTAGTGTATGTAAACTTCTGACCCACTGGAATTGTGACACAGTGAATTATAAGTGAAATAATCTGTCTGTAAACAATTGTTGGAAAAATTACTTGTGCCATGCACAAAGTAGATGTCCTAACCGACTTGCCAAAACTATAGTTTGTTAACAAGAAATTTGTGGAGTGGTTGAAAAACGAGTTTTAATGACTCCAACCTAAGTGTATGTAAATTTCCGACTTCAACTGTATGTATATATATTGGCCAATTGAGCGCCACTCTATGGGACTCCCGATCACAGTCCCATGTGACACAGCCTGGGAACGAACCAGGGTCTGTAGTGACGCCTCTAGCCCTGCAATGCAGTGCCTTAGACCGCTGCAACACTCGGGAGGCCCCTAAATAGAATAGCAAAATTTGAGCCATATGGCATAGAGTGTTACAAGCACTGGAAACGCCCAAGTTATGAAGAATGAGAGGAAATGTTGGAGTGAGACAAACGGAATGGGGATGCGGTGGGAATATTTGGGTTTGAGCATGTGTGATGTCACTGATGTTTGTTGTAGTTTGTGTGTCTGTTTATTTTATTCTGTCTACAGTCGTGGTCAAAAGTTTTGAGAATGACACAAGTATTGGTCTTCACAAAGTTTGCTGCTTCAGTGTTATGAGATATTTTTGTCAGATGTTACTATGGTATACTGAAGTATAATTACAAGCATTCCATAAGTGTCAAAGGCTTTTATTGATAATTACATTAAGTTTATGCAAAGAGTCAATATTTGCAGTGTTGACCCTTCTTTTTCAAGACCTCTGCAATCCGCCCTGGCATGCTGTCAATTAACTTCTGGGCCACATCCTGACTGATGGCAGCCCATTCTTGCATAATCAATGCTTGGAGTTTGTCAGAATTTGTGGGTTTTTGTTTGTCCACCCGCCTCTTGAGGATCGACCACAAGTTCTCAATGGGATTAAGGTCTGGGGAGTTCCCTAGCCATGGACCCAACATTTTGATGTTTTCTTCCCGAGCCACTTAGTTATCACTTTTGCCTTATGGCAAGGTTCTCCATCATGCTGGAAAAGGCATTGGTCATCACCAAACTGTTCTTGGATGGTTGGGAGAAGTTGCTCTCGGAGGATGTGTTAGTACCCTTCTTTATTCATGGCTGTGTTCTTAGGCAAAATTGTGAGTGAGCCCACTCCCTTGGCTGAGAAGCAACCCCACACATGAATGGTATCAGGATGCTTTACTGTTGGCATGACACAGGACTGATGATAGCGCTCACCTTGTCTTCTCCGGACAAGGTGTTTTCCTGGATGCCCCAAACAATCGGAAAGGGGATTCATCAGAGAAAATGACTTTACCCCAGTCCTCAGCAGTCCAATCCCTGTACCTTTTGCAGAATATCAGTCTGTTCCTGATGTTTTTCCTGGAGAGGAGTGGCTTCTTTGCTGCCCTTCTTGACACCAGGCCATCCTCCAAAAGTTTTCGCCTCACTGTGCGTGCAGATGCACTCACACCTGCCTGCTGCCATTCCTGAGCAAGCTCTGCACTGGTGGTGCCCTGATCCCGCAGCTGAATCAACTTTAGGAGACGGTCCTGGCGCTTGCTGGACTTTCTTGGGCGCCCTGACGCCTTCTTCACAACAATTGAACCTCTCTCCTTGAAGTTCTTGATGATCCGATAAATGTTTGATTTCGGTGCAATCTTACTAGCAGCAATATCCTTGCCTGTGAAGCCATTTTGTGCAAAGCAATGATGACGGCACGTGTTTCCTTGCAGGTAACCATGGTTAACAGAGGAAGAACAATGATTTCAAGCACCACCCTCCTTTTAAAGCTTCCAGTCTGTTATTCTAACTCAATCAGCATGACAGAGTGATCTCCAGCCTTGTCCTCGTCAACACTCTCACCTGTGTTAACGAGAGAATCACTGACATGATGGCAGCTAGTCCTTTTGTGGCAGGGCTGAAATGCAGTGGAAATGTTTTTTTGGGATGAAGTTCATTTTCATGGCAAAGAGGGACTTTGCAATTAATTGCAATTAATCTGATCACTCTTCATGACATTCTGGAGTATATGCAAATTGAAATCATCAAAATTGAGGCAGCAGACTTTGTGAAAATTTGTATCTGTGTCATTCTCAAAACTTTTGACCACGACTGTGTGTAGGTTGTCTGTTGTTTGAAAATGAAAATAAAATCTTACCCCCAAAAAATCTGGAGCTAGATCAGGGCAGAAAAACAGCATCCTTTTTTCTGCTGTAGGCCTACCATTCATTCAAAATATATAGTAAATGTATAATACATATTGTCTAATACAGGTGTAATACAATATTGAGAGTTATTATTTCCCAGAAGTTTGTGGATGCTTTTTTGTAGATATTTTAAAAATCAAAATAATTAATTCCTCAGAGATTTGTAGAGGTAAAGAACAATGCTTGACATCATCCTCAGTGTTTCATAAGTGAGACTTACACTGTGCCAAATGCCAACTAACAACCAACCATTATATAAGGTTGACATTATTAACACTTCTAATAAAACATTTTGGAAACATTGGGGCTTCCTGAGTGTCAAACTGTTGAACGTCAATATGGAAAAACGATTTTAGGTTAAAAAAAAATTAAAGGTTTTATTCTTAACTTTGCCAAATCCACTAAATGTGTGCACTCACTCACTGCACCCATAATCAAGGTACACATTACACATACCGTGCCTGATAGAAGTCACTTATTTTGGGCACTGTTCAAAACAGGACATTTGATGGTTGGGGGGCACTGTAGCCTACACAACGCTGTATCTGCTTTCCAAGTCCTGGGGCCAAGTAGGCGTGCTGATCTAGGATCAGTTTAGCCTTTTAAAGCACAATGATCCTAATAGCCCCCTGCTCTGGGATGCTTTGGGAATATGGGCCCAGAACCCTTCATTTAGATGTGGAACAAAACCTCTCTATCTAATTACATTCATAGTCATTCTTGATTTCAATTAGCATAAATAACGTATGATGTTTAGTCTTGTAATGGGCAACTTGACTTCCAAGAGATTTATTTTATTTTATTTGAATGGTCTGGTGTTGTGACTTGATGCGCTCACAAATAATTTGGGAGCCTTTCTAGGCCAGCACAGGAAGCGGCCTCCTTTTCCTGTTTAGTCTAACGTGATTGGTCTGTGAGCTTAGGAGTATTTTCATGGCAGTTCAGTCATCACCACCATCACTAAACCTCGCCATAACATAACTAACAATGGCCAAAGAGAGGGCAGCAATAAGTTAGTCCAAATGAAAGGTTGATAGATACATCATTTTGACCTTTGCCCCAGTCTATTCCTTCTGTCCAATTTTGGTCATATAACTCATGGAAAGCAGTGGTAATTGTTACAGAGTGGATCCTGGTTAAATTACCCATTGCACTTAATAATAACTCTTAACAAATTAAATAAAACTATACAGTAGGTAGTCCAAGAGCCACCCACCATAAAAGGCTTCAGAGAAATGTGTTTTTCGTGGTCCAGGAAGCGGAACTGCAAAACAAGGTGTTTTTCCTGACCAACTCTGGACCCTTGTTCTATGCCTAGACTATTTCCTTCCTGGTCTGGTCATGTGGTCCACAGGAGAAACTCCTGGCCCTAAATATAGCCTACTGTGCCATAAGCATATTTATGGATAGACAGCATGGTCTGGAGCAGAAATAACAACAACCCAGCCCACTGAGGGTGTATAGGACCATTGTGATAAGGGAACTATTCTAGTGGTTAGATGCCTTCTGGTGTGTTTATCTGTGTAGGCTTGTGGTTCTCTCTCTCTCTCTAGACCCATGGGAAATGTAATAGTTTATTATTTGGAATGTTATTTAGTAGATGATGACTTGTTCAGGGCCGATCAGGACAGCACAGTAGGCTATGCCATGAAGTAACAGAGTGTATAGAAACAAAAAAACAAGGGATTTCTACTGCAGGCCTATTACATTTAAAAAAAAAATCTAATTTGAAGGAATTCCCCTTAAACCCCCCCCTCAAATGACAGTCTAATCTAGTCTAGCCTATTCTATTCAAATGTAGCTCCCCCTCTTAAAAACAGTCACCACTTTGTCTGGTGGTCTGGGTGGAAAAAGAGGAAATGAGATCATCATGGGCCTGATGTAACCCTGTCTCAAGATGAAGAGAACGCAGTCTAAATGGAGAAGAAAAAAAGCTGACTCAATCTCACTCACTAGTTACTCATTCTCCTCCACAGACTTTAAACTCTTATCTGTAAACCGTATTAGGACATGTAGTCGTCGTGTCACGTGTGTCACTCCAGTAGCCTACTGTAGGGCGCGAGGCAACGAACAATGTTTATTTATCCCGCTATTGGACATGTGACTCAGTAAGGTCAGGTCACTTTCTATCTGACACACTGGACTTTCAGAGAGAAAATGAAACAATAACCCAGTGAGTCCTGTTTCAGTAAATCTGATCATTTATCCAGAGCAATTTCCACAAAGTATTTGTTATTCAAGTTTTGCCATTGAACAGGCCAAGGTTCTAATGAATTGGCTGTATAGAAATGAAGACTATGCCTTCTTCCAATAATTATTAAGCAAAAGTCTGTGTCACCCCTATTGCCTTGACCTAGGCCTAGCCTATATATAGTCTGGGGTCACCTCCACATAAGGCACGAGGTGAAGAATCTCTCAAAGAAGGCTAAATGTGTTTACAGATAACATGGACATGCATCTGAATTTGTTGCTATTGAAAACAAAAGGCACAACTGTATATTGTTGTCAGCGTTTATGTGATTAATAAATATGCCCATATATAAACATATTAATGAATGTGTATACAGTACCAGTCAAACGTTTGGACACACCTACTCATTCCAGGGTTTTTCTTTATTTGTACTATTTTTTTACATTGTAGAATAATAGTGAAGACATCAAAACTTTGAAATAACACATATGGAATCATGTAGTAACCAAAAAAGTGTTAAACAAATCAAAATATATGTTATATTTGAGATTCTTCAAAGTAGCCATCCTTTGCCTTGATAACAGCTTTGCACACTCTTGGCATTCTCTCACCCAGCTTCATGAGGTAGTCACCTGGAATGCATTTCAATTAACAGGTGTGCCAATCAGTTGTGTTGTGACAAGGTAGGGGTGGTATACAGAAGATTGCCCTATTTGGTAAAAGAAAGTCCATATTATGGCAAGAACAGCTCAAATAAGCAAAGAGAAACGACAGTCCATCATTACTTTAAGACATGAAGGTCAGTCAATCCGGAAAATGTTAAGAACTTTTAAAGTTTCTTCAAGTGCAGTCGCAAAAAACATCAAGTGCTATGATGAAACTGGCTCTCATGAGGACCGCCACAGGAAAGGAAGACCCAGAGTTACCTCTGCTGCAGAGGATAAGTTCATTAACGTTAAGAGGAGACTGCGTGAATCAGGCCTTCATGGTCGAATTGCTGCAAAGAAACCACCACTAAAGGACACCAATAAGAAGAAGAGTCTTGCTTGGGCCAAGAAACACGAGCAATGGACATTAGACCGGTTGAAATCTGTCCTTTGGTCTGATGAGTCCAAATTTGAGATTTTTGGTTCCAACCGCTGTGTCTTTGTGATATGCAGAGTAGGTGAACAGATGATCTCCACATGTGTGGATCCCACCGTGAAGCATGGAGGAAGAGGTGTGATGGTGTGGGGATGCTTTGCTGGTGACACTGTCAGTGATTTATTTAGAATTCAAGACACACTTAACCAGCATGGCTACCACAGCATTCTGCAGCGATATGCCATCCCATCTGGTTTGCACTTAGTGGGACTATCATTTGTTTTTCAACAGGACAATGACCCAAAACACACCTCCAGGCTGTGTAAGGGCTATTTGACCAAGGAGAGTGATGGAGTGCTGCATCAGATGACCTGGACTCCACAATCACCTAACCTCAACCCAATTGAGATGGTTTGGGATGAGTTGGACCGCAGAGTGAAGGAAAAATAGCCAACAAGTGCACAGGATATTTAGGAACTCCTTCAAGACTGTTGGAAAAGCATTCCTCATGAAGCTGGTTGAGAGAATCCCAAGAATGTGCAAAGCTGTCATCAAGGCAAAGGGTGGCTACTTTGAAGAATATAAAATATATTTTGATTTGTTTAACACTTTTTTGGTTACTACATGATTCCATATGTATTATTTCATAGTTTTGATGTCTTCACTATTATTCTACAATGTAGAAAATAGTAAAAATAAAGAAAAACCCTTGAATGAGTAGGTGTGTCCAAACTTTTGACTGGTACTGTATGTCTTGATGAAAAGTATTTTTCAAGAATATAGGAAATAAGACAGGCCAACAGTTTTACAATGTGAAGTGAGGTTACCAGTATTACCAATAGCTGCAACATTTTCAATAAATGTTTACAACACCTCCACTTCGCTGATCCTCAACACAGGGGCCGCACAAGGGTGTGTGCTCAGCCCCCTCCTGTACTCCCTGTTCACCTATGACTGCGTGGCCACGCACGCGTCCAACTCAGTCATCAAATTTGCAGACGACACAACAGTGGTAGGCCTGATTACCAACAATGACGACAGGGAGGAGGTGAGGGCCCTGGCGGAGTGGTGCCAGGAAAATAACCTCTCCCTCAACGTCAACAAAACTGGAGCTGATCGTGGACTTCAGGAAACAGCAGAGGGAGCACGCCCCTATTCACATCGACGGGACCGCAGTGGAGAAGGTGGAAAGCTTCAAGTTCCTCGGTGTACACATCACTGACGTCCCCCGATGTCACAGGAAGGCCAAAAAGAACATCAAGGACATCAACCACCCGAGCCACGGCCTATTCACCCCGGTATCATCCAGAAGGCTAGGTCAGTACAGGTGCATCAAAGCTGGGACCGAGAGACTGAAAAACAGCTTCTATCTCAAGGCCATCAGACTGTTAAATAGCCATCACTAACCGGCTCAACCCTGCACCTTAGAGGCTGCTGCTCTACACACATAGACATGGAATCACTGGCCACTTTAATAATGGAACACTAGTCACTTCAATAAATGTTTACATACTGCTTTACTCATCTCATATGTATATACTGTATTCTATTCTAGTGTATTTTAATTTATGCCACTCCGACATTGCTCGTCCTAATATTTATATATTTCTTAATTGCATTCTTTTACTTTTAGATTTGTATGTATTGTTGTGAAATGTTAGATACTACTGCACTGTTGGAGGTAGGAACACAAGGATTTCGCTTCACCCGCAATATCATCTACAACAAATGTGTATGTGACAATAACATTTGATTTGATATGATTTAGTCAGAGGCTGGTGGGAGGAGCTATAGGAGGACGGGCTCATTGTAATAGCTGGAATGGAAAAAATAGAACTGAGTCAAATGTGGTTTCTATATGTATTTATTTATTCCATTCCAGCCATTACAATGAGCCCATCCTCCTATAGCTACTCCCACCAGCCTCACAGTGGCCCAGCCATATGATGGTGTTAGTAATGCTGCGTTCGTAACCAAGAGGGAGGTGGGAATTTACCAGTTGTGAAGTCATAAATACCAGTTGGATGCATTCACATGCTTTGAACTAATTGAGAAACACTGATTGGCTAAACTAAAAACCATAAACTAAAAGTACAGCTATCATGCTTGTAAACAAATGATAGAGTTAAAAAAACATATTAATAGATAGCTTTTTATAAATAATGTTTTGTTGTTGCATTTAACTGCCGAAAATGCTTTCCTTAGTAGGTGACGTCAGAGGTCAGTATGTGGAGAAGAGGGAGCTCAGGATGATTGATGAGTTTCCCACTAGTAATTACCAGTTGGAGGGCTGTTCAAGTGGATTTTTCCCAGTCGTATGTTGTAAATTCCCACTTCTCACTTGGTTGTGAATGCAGCATTAAACAAAACAACAGATGCCCCTTGCTATTCCCAGAAGTAAACATTTCAATGAGCCTGCCTGTGATTAATGCACGTACAGTATTACAATAGTAGGTTACAACACACAGAACACAGGCAGGGTGCAAATAGCATAGCGACATCCTGAGGAAGTAGTTTTCCATAACAGAGCTTACAGTAAAGACCCTTCAAAGGCGGCCATCTTGGATGCGGGCCAGAGATGGTGTGCAACTAAGTGGGGTTTGTGTGTGTACGAATGATATCGGGAACCATAACAAAGACAACACCCTCTGACTGTTAAATACGAGATAACACTGTCTTCTGAGGTTGTGTGTAGAGTTTTTTGGGGGTCCTTTTGAATGTTCCCGATACATTTTGACCAATAGGCCTAACATAAAAACATGACAATACGTTTTGTGAAACAATGGTTTAAATATCTGCTTTTATGCTCATTCCTCAGAAAGCAAAATAACATTTCCTTTTGGGAAGGGATACGGAAGTTTAGGGATTGGCTAGCGGTCTAGCGCAGGCCTGTTTTGCTTGGTATTCTGCTGAATGGAATGTTCGGTGGGGCGAGCGGGAACCTTTTGTTTTCTTTAAGGAAGACATCATCTCAAATACCATCCCTTGGACTGGGACTGGGCATTGTTATCACTGAAGTCAATATAGAAACTGACTGAGATTGGTTTTTAAGGGGTGGAGGAGCGGCACACACACGGACACACAGACACACTCACTACTGGCAAACCTTTCTGATTACTAGGTCATCCTGCATGGCTACCTGGCAACCCGACTTGCACTCTTATCTTCAACAGACCTTAGTGGTCAGATGCATAATTTGTGTTAGTGGAAACCTGGGTCACTCAATACCAATGTCCTGTACTACTGTAATTATATCACAGGAGGATTCTGGGACTGGGTAGGCAGATCAATATAGGCATGTGACAACTATACATTTCTAACCCTGGCACATTTCTCTCTAACCACTCTCCAAATGAAGTATAGGTTTACTGAGGAGTCAAATATAACACACACACATACATATATATACTGAACAAAAATATAAACGCAACATGTAAAGTGTTGGTCCCATGTTTCATGAGCTGAAATAAAAGATCCCAGAAATGTTCCATATGCACAAACAGCTTATTTCTTTCAATTTTGTGTACATCCCTGGTAGAGAGCATTTATCCTTTGCCAAGATAATCCATCCACCTGACAGGTGTGGCATATCTAGAAGCTGATTAAACAGCATGATCAATACACAGGTGCACCTTGTGCTGGGGACAATAAAAGGCCACTCGAAAATGTGCAGTTTTGTCACACAACACAATGCCACAGATGTCTAAAGTTTTGAGGGAACGTGCAATTGGCATGCTGACCGCAGGAATGTCCACCAGAGCTGTTGCCAGAGAATGTAATATTCAACGTCGTTTTAGAGAATTTAGGAATATGTCCAACCGGCCTCACCACCGCAGACCACGTGTAACCATGCCAGCCCAGGACCTCCACATCGTCTGGGACCAGCCACCCTGACAGCTGATGAAACTGAGGAGTATTTCTGTCTGTAATAAAGCCCTTTTGTGGAGAAAAACTCATTCTGATTGGCTGGGCCTGTCACCCCAGTGGGTGGGCCTATGCCCTCCCAGGCCCACCCATGGCTGCGGCCCTGCCCAGTCATGTGAAATCCATAGATTAGGGCCTAATGAATTTATTTCAATTGACTGATTTCCTTATACGAACTGTAAATCAGTAAAATTGTTCAAATTGTCGCATATATATATATATATATATATATATATATATATATATACATACACACACACACACACACACACACACACACACAAACACACACACACAGACATACAAATACATGTGGTCCATGATACTTTTCCTCCAGTCATTCAATGCATAGTATCTCAAACACATCATAAACATAGTGTATTATATTTAGGGCAGAGCAGAATTACGCAACATTACAACAACCTATAGTTTTGATTATAGGCTTTGGTGTCTGACTCACTGACACAGATATTTTTACACACACACACACACATCCCATAAGGTTGGTGGCACCTTAATTGGGGAGAATGACTGGAGCGGAATTGGTGGAACGGTAACATGGTCTCCAGGTGTTTGATGTCATTCCATTTGCTCCATTCCGGCCATTATTATGAGCCGTCCTCCCTCAGCAGGCTCCTGTGACACACACCCACCCACTTAGTACAGGACATTTTCTATCAATAGACACATTGTAGTAAATAAACACATAGGCACTGTATGGTGTGTTGTGAGCTATAAATCATGGTGGCTATTGCTGTTTCCATCTCTGAGTCTTATCAAACTTCCCCTTTTCAGTAACTCATTTGCAAGAAAACATACATGAGTTGGGAACATGGTGTGGTGTTGTGTTAACGAAACCATAAGCTGATCCTAGACTGCTATTGGTTGCTATGCAGTTGACACAATGACTTTGCTGAAAAGTTGAGTTTGTTTGTCATAAAAGGCTGTTGATGGGTAGGGAAGTACACTGATTAAACTGAGATCATTTGAATGTCATTGATTATCTTAACATGGCGTGTCAATTCACACATTAATCAATGTTCAAGTCATTCTTAATCACCTGAAATATTATTACCACATCACATAAACTAGTGCCATTATGCCCTGGTCAAATGTATATTCCATTTTGTTTGCAAAGTTGCAATATTTCTTCCTGTTCTTTCCCAAAAGCCAAGATCTGAGATCAAACTTCCACTTGATAACTGGAAGTTGAGTGAATAAAAGGGTGGAGGATGCTCTGATTGTCCAAAAAATGTGGATTTGGGTTAAAACCTCTCATTCACAATGGGTTTTTGGGGGCTATATTTGTTATTCTCGCAAACCTGCCTGATCCTGCGAGCTTGCATGAACGTTGCTGCACAAGCAGCAGTAATCTGTCTGGCATTTACGAGGCTATAGTTTTGTTCCCTTCTGTCAACAATCTTGGCGTGTTCTTTATGCACTGATGTCCAACAATGTATCGATGGGGACATGAGATAGCAGTCTACTGAATTGTTGGGTTCACTGCTGCTACCGTAGGCGTCAAAGCAACTCGTTTTATCTCCGCAACGTCTTGTTAACATACTGTTCCACTAGAATGAGATACAATGTGGTGCTCAAAAAAGCATCTGAGATTTCTTGTTACACCGCCATCTTCCATCTTTTTATCTTCTTCTCCAGAGATGCAGGAAGAAGCGTCTGATAAGAGAAGGAAACAAAAACAGAGGTTACTGACCTCCTTAATATAACTACAGTATAGACAGGGTGTCATGACGGATTTAGCCAACCATCGCAACCAGCCTCAACCAGAAAATACTCTGGTGTGAGTTTCCTGAAAGCTTTGTACCACTAAGATCATCTTTCACCAATTACGTGGGTGGATATGAGAGCCAAATAGCCAAATAGGCATACGATGGTAGATGGCACATAGCGTCATCGGTGCCAAATAATAGTTCCACTGTGTCCTGTAAGGTACTTTGGTGGGTATGACGTCCAAACCTCAACAGTTCCTGCTGGGCCAAACCCAAATTAGACAGGGGCACACGGTTCCGCTCTGAAACACACACACACACGGAACCGTTTAGTGTTTTCCTTTAGCTCAGTTCGAATGCCCCCAACATAAACAGATGAAAAAGAACAGAGAAACTAGGGTTAACGACCCTCATTAGCAAGAGGCTATGAGCAGGGGTGTAGTGCTGACAGAGGGCGAGGCTCCCTCAATTTTTTCAATTTGAGAATACACAGAGCTGGTAAAACAATTACTGGAAAAAAATGTCTAAAGCTTAATCAATGTCCCGCAAGATCACATAATGATGAATTAGTATTTTGCAAAACAGAACTGAATACCGGCCTAATAGCATAGCATAGTAGGCATATAACGTTACTGTTACACCAAAAACACCTCATTTCTAGTGAGATTTTAGGATGGTTAGCTGAAGCAGAATAGTTGCATTTTTTTCCTCATGCGTCCAAAACTCAACTGTGCGCGCCACTAGGCAGGATATATGCTTTGATTGAA
Organism: Coregonus lavaretus; assembly: GCF_964263955.1. NCBI lineage: Eukaryota > Metazoa > Chordata > Actinopteri > Salmoniformes > Salmonidae > Coregonus > Coregonus lavaretus. The sequence goes on along the minus strand of NC_140026.1, from coordinate 15,363,051 downwards.
ACAAAATACAAGAAAGGCTAGTTTGTTAACACCATCTGCTCTAATTAGCTCACAAAACAGTCATTCAAGAATATCTAAATGCATATTCCCATGAAACTGATTGAGATCAAATGATTGGAGTGCAGATGCAGTATGGACATTTCACTGGTAAAACGTGAACAATTATCATTCACGATTGACAGTGATGAAAATGTGAGTGTTAGAGACAATATGTGTGGGGATAGGCAGACGTTGCAATTGGAGGATGCTTTTTATGCATAGGCCTATAATATAATGATATTCAATAGGCTACATCTGTCGGTACAAACTTTGATTGAGAAATTATGGCATAATGTACTTTTTTTGAGTTCCCGCACCTAAAAATTATAGCACTACACCAGCTATGAGTGACGCAATGTACTGATGAACAGTAGTGGTTTTCAGATGTTTTTATGACTATAGGCCCAGGCTACTGCAGTTGCTTACAGTGCCTTCAGAAAGTATTAATACCCCTTGACTTATTCCACATTTTATTGTGTTACAGCCTGAATTAAAAATTGATTAAATATATTGTTTTTCTCACCCATCTACACACAATACCCCATAATGACAAAGTGAAAACATGTTTTTTGAAATGTATGCTAATTTATAAAAGAAATGAAATACAGCAATATCTCATTTACATAAGTATTCACCCCCCTTTACTATGAGACTCCAAATTGAGCTCAGGTGCATCCAATTTCCTTTGATTATCCTTGAGATATCACTACAACTTGACTGGAGTCAACCTGTGGTCAATTCAATTGTTTGGACATGATTTAGAAAGAAGCACACCTGTCTATATAAGGTCCCACATTTGACACAGCGCATGTCAGAGCAGAAACTATACCATGAGGTCCAAGGTACTGTCTGTAGATCTCCGAGATAGAATTGTGATGAGGCCAAGGCCGGCCCGCTCATTAGGCAGGATTTTGCAGTCGCCAATGGCGGCATTTTCTGAGCTAAACTGACCAAGACGCACATCCAACAACATAAAACCTCAATTCTGCCCAAAAACAATGACAATTCATCTCAACCAGTGACATATAGGCTTATTAGGTGAGCACTGATGCCGATCTATGATAAGCAATGCCCACCATGGGCAGGGAAGCAAAATATTTATCTTGTCCATTCCCAGCGCACCTCTCCAGGGTGCTGTTGGAGAGACGCATTGCTGCGGCACTCCACCAACATTCCGTCAACAAAAAAAAAAATTGTAACATAAATCATGTAGCAGATATAGCATATGGTAGAAAGAATGTGGCCTTTTCTGTGGCCTACCGGCTGGAGATAAAATGTATGACAATGTAATGAGACGGAAACTTGATTTATTATGCAGGTTTCTCCGATCAAATATCCTAACCTAAATGGCGCCCAATCAAATAAAAAATGTGCTGACATGTTAAAAAACAACATATCCTAAACACAGGACAGGTCAAAGTAAAATGGACAATCAGGCTACTCACAACTGCTGTCCATGAGTTTCATCCCGTGGGCTAAATTGTCATGATCAGTGGTTTCAAGTTTGTATCCGTAAATGTTTTACGAGCTGATCATAGCGAGCTGATCATAGCGAAAATGAAAATTTCCCGCTGTGTAAGTACATTGGAAATAATCTCAGGATAACTCCTCCTGATAAAGTTGGGTAGCTGATATTCAGAGCTTAAATAGCCAAATTGATTAGTCACAGGAATCAGGACTAATAAAGCCAATGCAACGGCCTGTTTTACAAATGGTGGGCCTACCACATGGATGGGCATTCATAAAATTCCATTATGGGACAACATGGTAAGCTACACCACAGTAAGCACGGACTGAAGCCGACATCTTTTGGACTTATTTTTTTGGTCTTTTTTGTTTTGTTTTACAAACTGTAGGCCTACCACATGGATGGTCATTCCTAAAATGTAATTTCAGGCAACACTGTAGGCCAGGGATGAGCAACTCCAGTCCTTTGGGGCCTGATTGGTGTCACACTTTTGCCCCAGCCCCAGCTAACACATCTGACTCCAATAATCAACTAATCATGATTTTCAGTTTAGAATGCAATTAGTTTAATCAGCTGTGTTGACTAGGGATGGGTTAAAAGTGTAACACTGCGCCGGCCCCCGAGGACTGGAGTTGCCCATCCCCGCTGTAGGCTATAACTCAGTAAGCACGGACTGACGTTGACACCTTTTGGACGTCTTATTTTCCACGTCCACAGTACGGACCAAATCTGAACCAATCATAGACCTCTATGTTTGGTTCAGATTTTGTCCGGTCAGGACCAGCCTTGATTTGGCCCAAACATAGATGTCTATAAAGGACATATTTTCAACTTTCATTCAGAACCTAAATTGAACCTAACTTCAACATCAGGAAAAATAAGTATTTTAGATGTCTTTTCATCATAATTTTGCTTACTGGGACTATTCAGAACGGCCAGGACCGGCCCTGGAAAAGGCATATATCTGGGGAAGGGTAAAAAACAATTTATAGAATGTTGAAAGTTTGCAAGAGCACAGTGGTCTCCATCATCATCTGTCAGAGTGGTCATATGGAACTACCCAGAATCTGCCTTGAGCTGGCCGTTCGACCAAACTGAGCAGCCTGGCAAGAAGGACCTTGGTCAGGGAGGTGACCAAGAACCCAATGACCACTCTGACAGAACTACAGTTCCTTGGCTGAGATGGGAGAACCTGCCAGAAGGACAACAGTTTCTACAGCACTTCACAAATCTGGGATTTATGGGAGAGTGGCCAGACGGAAGCCACTCCTGAGAAAAAGGCATGACAGCACGTCTGGAGTTTGCAAAAAGGCACGTAAAAGACTCTGGGAGCATAAGGCAAAATATTCTGTGGTCTGATGAGACAAAAGTTGAACTCGTTGGCCTGAATTCAAAGCGCTGTGTCTGGAGAAACCCAGGCACAGCTCATCACCCGTCGAACACCATCCCTACCGTGAAGCATGGTGGTGGCAGCATCATGGTATGGGGATGTTTTTCAGTGGCAGGGACTAGGAGACTGGTAAGGATAGAGGGAACAATGAATGGAGCCAAAAACAGGTTTCAGAGTGCAAACGACCTTAGACTGGGGCAAAGATTTAAGTTCCAACAGGACAATGACCCCAAGCATACAGTCAAAGCAACGCTGGAAAGGCTCCAGAACAAAAATGTGAAAGTCCTTGAGTGGCCCAATCAAAGCCCAGACTTGAATCCAATTGAAAATCTGTGGAAAGACCTGAAGATTACTGTTCACTGCCACTCCCCATCTAACTTAACAGAGCTTGAGAAAATCTGCAAGGAAAAATGGGAGAAAATCATACCCAAGAAGACTTACAGCTTTGAGTACTTTAAAGTACTACTTAAGTCGTTTTTTGGGGTTCTGTACTTTACTTTACTATTTATATTTTTGACAACTTTTACTTCACTACATTCCTAAAGAAAATAATGTACTTTTTACTCCAACATTTTCCCTGACACCCAAAAATACTCGTTACATTTGAATGCTTAACAGGACAGGAATATGGTCGAATTCACACACTTATCAAGAGAATATCCCTGGTGATCCGTACTGCTTTTGATCTGGCGGATTCACTAAACACAAATGCTTCATTTGTAAATTGTGTTGGAGTGTGCCCCTGACTATCCGTAAAATAAAAAAACAATACAATCGTGCCGTCTGGTTTGCCTAATATAAGGAATTTGAAATAATGTATACTTTTAGTTTTGATACTTAAGTATATTTTTTAAATTGCATTTACTTTTGATACTTAAGTATATTTAAAATCAAATACTTTTAGACTTTTACTCAAGAAGTATTTTACTGGGTGACTTTCACTTTTACTTGAGTCATTTTCTATTAAGGTATCTTTACTTTTTCTCAAGTATGGCAGTTGGGTACTTTTTCCACCACTGGCTAATGGCCTAATTATGTCAAGTTACCATGAATGTGTCTATACTCATGTTAGCAGCAATTGACTTTATATTTATTTATAACACACAGTGACAAAGGTGTTATCTTTCCTTATCAAGTCAATGCATCCCCCCTATATTAACCCCTAATGTTGCCTCCAGGCACTATTTGTCCTGGCCTTGTATTTTCTCTTTCTCTCTTGGGCACCTTTCACTAAGTCACACACAGTTATCTTCTTCTATCCTCATGGTGACATAAAATTAATTTCCATTCAAAATCCTATTTTCCCTAACCTAACCCTAACCATAATCCTAACCTAAACCTAACCACTAACCCCTTAGAAATGTCCCCACAAGGGATTCTTTTCCTTGTTTTACCATCTTGTTTTACCCCCCGCCACACAATGCAAACGTCTCCCTCCTGGCCACCTTTCACTCACTCACTCACTCACTCCCACGCACCCACCCCAAAGACGCAAATGCTCGTAGCCCGGAGGCGCGCCCACGCTATTCAGGTTCATAAGCGCAGCACGAGGAGGCGTCAACAGTCATTCAAATTCAGCGGATGAGTATTGCACACGCCAAAGAGAAGAGAGGGCGAGTGTTTAGTTCCGAACATTCATAGTAGCCTAAATTGTGCCACGTTCTTTGCTAGTTTTAGTCCATTAACAATATTATTGGAATGTATCTTTAATCTTGAGCAGGAAATGTTGAACGAAGTTTCGGGTCAGAAGGATTTTGATGTTTCAAACTGTATTATTGGAATTTATAATATAATATCGTCAGTGATGCCGGCTGCTGAGAGAAATTGAGGGTTTTGGTTGATCTTATTAATGCTATTCCAATAGCTAGAATAATTGCGAAAACAAATTTGTTGAAGCAGAGGAACACCTGTTCATTTGCATCCAGTCAGTTATGAAGACCGGTAATGTTACTCTTCTTTGAAGCGCCAGGACATCGTTTGCATGAAACTGCAGCAAGGTAAGATGCGATACTTTTCACTCTGACAAACCAATTTCATGTGACCGTTACTATGATTTTTCAGAATTAATTAAAATGATTTGATATTATTCGACATTGTTAATCTGTTATAGTGGCATTTCCAAAGTACATACATTTATCGATTAATCTGGGGTGTATTCATTACGCCGATTCGGTTGCAGAACGTTTCTTAAACGGAAGATAAGGGAACGAAACGGAGGGACCTACCTACATTTGACCAATAGAAACTCGTTTTTTGAAAACAAAATTGGGGGTCTATGATTACACCCCAGGTTGCCTTACCTTTGACGCAAGGCATGTTGAATGGACTGCTGGGCAATTCCATGGTAAAAGAGTGATCCTGAGACTCAGATTTTTCACTTTTTAAAATGTATGTCAAACAAAAACCAATGATTGCAAAGTTTAACAAACCATATAACTCTATGCAGAAGGACTACTTTTATCAATTTCCACAAAACAGCACAAACCGTAATTCTGTTACCAAACTTTGCATCTGCACTGTTCTACAAGTAAATTATTTTGTAAAATTCTATGGAAATTGTTAAAAGTAGTCATTGTGCTTAGTTGTATGGTTTGATTAACTTTGCAATCATTTGATTTTTGTTTGACATTTTTAAGTACAACAAATCTGAGTTTCAGCATCACTCTGTTACCTTGCAATTGCCCAGCTGACTCCCATAATTCATCCTAGGCGCCATCTAAAAAAAAAAAAGCTGCTCCACTGAAAGGAAAACCATATGTCCTCAATTCCCTCCAAATTCCCCAGTCTGCACTGACCTGACTGTCTGCCACTAGGACAGTAAATTACCCTACTTCAGATAAAGAATCACATAACATTTTACACATTACTCTATTTACTCATGGACATCCTTGATCCTATTAAAAAGCACTGTGCAGAAAAATGCAGTCTGACCACATTTTGAACATAGCGTTATGATGGGAGGTACTGCATGTGTTCCACTGTATCCTTTATCTACCTGCTTGTAAACATGCCAAGAGAACTGGACATATTTACAGTGGAAGTTTACTTCACCTTTAGCCTGGGGTGGGATGAGTGTGTGATAACACTATATATGTGTGTATTTCTGATCTGTCCCTAGCACAGCCAGCCAGAAGTCTAGGTCAGTTGATCTCTGATTTATGTGACACACACACACACCAAAGCATGCCATTGTTTTTAGGAGGATAAATATTTTGGGTGGTGTCGGGGCGGTGGAGGGGTAGAAAGCAAAGCTGTTTCCTGAGAAGTGGGCTCACCAAACAATGGCCATCGTCTCGGAACAGTCGGCGGTTCTCGGTCAAAGCAACATCTGAGGGGGGGCAGTAGGATGTTGAGAGAATGTCTGAGAAAAGAGAGAGGGGGACAAATGAAAGTACAACACAATGGCTTGAGACGTAGCGCTCACACAGGAGAGTGGTGTTTTTGGGACATTCTTAAAAGACAGCGGGAGAGTTATGTCCAGCTGGAGGTGTTGCTTAACCTTAACCTAGACAGTCATTTGTTTAGGTCACCTTTTCCCATGTAGTTTCAGCACTCTAAGTCAGAGACAATTCGATTCAATACCATATATTCAACCCACTTCACTTCTTACCGCACATGAACTTGCAATACATTTCAAGTCACTTTTTAGATTTGTAATGTAAAAGACTACAGTGTCAAATACTTTGTTGTTCACCGCATGGTTGTCATGTCTTCTACTAAGCCTACAAATCATACGCTAGAGGCAAGGGTTAAGCCTATGATAATGATAACTTGGTAATGACAGGTGTTAAGATGGACAATGACACCTCACTGGAATGGAACTTGTTTAGCTGTTTTAACAGCTGTGGTTGCAGAGTCTGTTAATATGGGTATGAGAGTGAGTGGGAAGGTATTCTCCTTCAAGACGAGGCACAGTAACTGTTAAATATTTGATGGCTCTGTACTGAATCTAGTGACTGGCAGTAAATGAATATTGCCTCAGACTGCGTCATTGCTGCACCTAATCCTGGGCTGCCCCCCCCCCCCCCAGTACATTGTGTCCTAACTGTCCTGTTTCACTACTGACACATGTCCAAGTTCCGGTCTCCACTCTGCATAATAATGTTCTAAAAGGGATAGTTCACCTGAAACAAATGTTTTAAGTAAAATGTCTGGAAGATATGAGCTGTGTCCATATTCCACATTAGAACTTATCTTATGGTGTTAACATTGGCAATTCATGTCTGATTTATGTGGTAATGTATTTAACTATGCCACACTTTAACCCCTTATGTTCCTCTTTCTCTGTATTGCAGATCAAGACGTTGAATCCAACTGTACCCGATTCAAAGAGAAACTGGGAAACAAGCCTGGGAAAAGGACTGAGGACCACGACACCTGTGCCCCGTCGACCCCCAAGCCTAACCCCAACCCCCCCAAAACGTATATCCACCATGTCTCTCAACACCTTCCACCTGATGGAGACCCTCAAGAACTCCCCGTCCGTTTTACGCCGCCGCTTCCGCCGTGACCGCACCGAGTCCCTCTCCCACGGCGACCCGCTCTTCAAGGTCCACTACCTGGGCACTGAGAAAATCTTCTCCCTGGATCTACAGCAGGCCCAGGACGCCATAGCCCGGCTGCTCGATGGAGCCGCCAAGGGAAAGAAGCTGAGCAAAGACCACGCGTTGGTTGTTCGTCCACGCTATGTCGAAGTCAAAGAGCTCAGTACAGGACGCCAGCTCACTAAGACGTACCTCCAGGACATCGCCTACTGCGCGGCCGACGCCACCAGACCCAACGTGTTTCTGTACATCTGTAAGCATCACGGGCAACAGCTGCAGTGCCGGGTGTTTTGGTGTAGCCGGGCGGAGCGGGCACGGGACATGACGGCCTGCCTGGCACACTCCTTCCAGAGGGCACTGAGCGACTGGCAGGGGGACAGTGACGTTGGGTTAGCGGGAAGTACCGGCACTCTGACCCCAGAAAAGGTCAGGGTGAAGGAGGGAGAGGTTATGTCCAGCAACACAACTACCCCCAAAAGCTCTATACTACCAGACAGCTGTGAAAGAGGTGAGAACACAGGCCTGACACGCTGAAGTAGTCCTTTGAAATCAATAGAAACCACATTTTTGGGGGGGTCAAGGGCGTTGCCTAGCAATGGGAAACTGTCAAAGGGATGAATTGATAGTCTCCCATTAACACATGAATTTGTCTGTACCTGTATTTCCACATTGCACCTGTCTGCTCTTGAGAGTTGTATGTGATAAAACCAAGCCCAGCCAACCTGTAACTCCCTCCCTCTCTCTTCTCTGTCTGTTTGCAGTCCGTTGGAAGAAGAGGAGCTCCCTATCTCGCAGTCCACTGAGAGCCATGACCAGGAAGGGATCCACCTCCGACATCTGGCACTGAGACCCCGATTCCCAGCATGGCACACTAAACTGACCACACCCCCAGGGGCTAGTTACAGCACGGACGGAGGGGGAGGGAGGGATTGAAAGAACCCACCAATATTGGACACAACAGGATTGGAAAAAAGGAGTGTGAGGGAGGGGGATCACTGCTGGACTTTCTTTCATATGAGACATTGCCTTACACGGTGAGTCTACAGTACTGTTCATGACTGGAATGAACGGTAGCCTACAAACTGCGGAAGTTAATGACTAGCTACCTTGACCTTTGCCACTGGATTACTAGGGAACAAGGTGTTTGGTTGATAGCGTTGTACTGTACGCTGTTGGCAGCAACCAGTATTCACCTCAGTGGCCTTGTGACTCGCTTTCACTGTTGGAAAGCTTCAAGGCTGAACTGCTAATTTCCAATGCTACTCCAAGTTACTTGTTTTCCACCGAGTGGCCTTGATACTCTGAACTGTCAGTTATGCTTAGAAGAAAGGAGCACAAGTTATTGTGTGCCTTTTTAGCTGGACAAGGATATGCCTAAAGATTTCACCAAACCGCAATCTCCTCTCCATACAATGCCGAACACAGCCTGGACTGGTTGAAACTGGTCATAGACAGTCATAGCAATGACTGGTTTTTAACGTTTGTATTTATTTATTTTAATGAGACGTTTGTAACACAGTTCTTCCGCATCTTCTATTCTTGAACCTGAAACGTGAGCGCAGTGTTAGTCTTGGGAGAGGGGTTACAAACAGAGAAGTGTGTGTGTGTGAGGATTCATGGGGCAAAAAGGGTTAATTTGAGCAGACCATAGAAGAACATGGGCTATTGTTGTCATAGCTACACAGTAATCTGCGTTCATAGGCAAGGTTTTAATACATTTTAGTATCAATTCATTCGGTTCAGACTTCACCACATACGTCATTTAGTCCAGTGGTTCCCTACCTTTTTCGGTCACGGTACCACCAACTGAATTGGAGTACCCCTGAAGTACCCCCTCATGTGCATTTTACCAGTAAGCGTTTTTTCTTTCTACATGTACTGTATGTATGTCACAGGAGGTTGGTGGCACCTTAATTGGGGAGGACAGACTCGTGGTAATGGCTGGAGCGGAGTTAGTCGAATGGTATCCAATGCATCAAACACATGGTTTCCATGCTTTTGATGTCATTCCATTTGCGCCGTTCCTGCCATTATTATGAGCCATCCTCCCCTCAGCAGCCTCCACTGATGTATGTATATATTATTATTTGCATGTATGTGGGAAAATCACTCACCCATGATCCTCCTTGTTCCTCACTATTCCCGTGTGGGCGAAGTAGAACCCTGGGTTGGGAACACTTTGTTCCTGTGTGGGGCAGTAACGTTGGTTTGGAGTGTTCGGAACTTCGTCAGTGCACCTGCATTCCGATGGGGACATTAGAGTTCTCGTATCCTCCTTGGCCCCGCCCACTCCCTCCCCTCTGTCTGGCTTAACATAACCTCATGACTCTGCATGTTTCATAGCATTAGTGTATAGGCATCCTGGCCCCAAGCTCAAATACCTGTTTCGACACACACAAACACTCTCTCGCTCCTCACACACTTTCTCATGCCACATCTGCTCATTCCATACAATAGACTTCTCATTACTTTGACCACCACGTCAGGGTTGCATTCATTGGGCACCTCATATCTGCATGGTTTACAGTAAAAGGTGCCTTTGTTTTTAAATGTTATTTGAATTGACAAGTTATCAATGGATCGTTTTTAACCATTTATTTGAATGACTATTGTGATGCATCTCAAACTACAAATGGCACAACCCCATCTTGGGAGGGCAAGTGCCTGCTTTTAATGTCTGGTTTTTGTTGTACTTGTTTTATACATGTTTACATATTTATATACATGTAAGCTATGGAATAATAAACGTTCATACAATGATTCTTTGTCTTTTGGAATTGTCTTTCTACCTCAACTGAAGCCAACCTCAAGCTATAAACAAACATCCTGTACCACACTACAGCCTGTACTATGTCAGTTTTAGTACTGGTGCCAAGCATTTGATGAATGACACTAAACAAGCAGAGGCATATCTATTTAAAACACTATTTGGCCTTTAAAAAAAAAAGGGTGGGTCTAACTGACTGAAAGAAAACAACATTCCGTTGTGGGGCCGGAGCTGGCAGGCAGAAGGTCACCAGGGGGTCATGGGATAAATTGAAAGTTGAGGCTTATTTCTCAGGGTACTTTATTCTGACATTTCATACCGTTGTTTACACTGGCATTTACCTCGAGCTTCACTCTGACTGAGGTGAAGTTACAGTACACCAGGAGATGGAGTACCATACATTCAAATGTACCCTTATGGTACTGGGCCTAGCACTTTCAAATGAGAGCAAATAAGGATTCCCTTTTGTTTTACTGGTACAATTACCCTCTCCCCGGGGAGGGACTACCTGGACTTATCCAATAAACGGTTGTTTTCGTTGCAAAGAGTTTTGCTACAGTGTGCACTAATGAATATGACCCTGGCCACTCTTCCTCTGAGGACTCTCCTGAAGCGGGAGTGGCTGGCCTGGTGCTGCTGCCCTGCCGTCTCTGGACCTCAGACAAAGTCTGGATATGGAGATGCCTGAGACTTCACCTCTTCACGGGGAGTGTGTCAGGGAGAGAGCGAGGAAGAGAGAATGAAAGAGTGAGGACAGAGAGCTCAATTAAGAAAGGTAGGCCATTGTCACATACAGCCCAACACTGCCACCTGGCTGCTATAGACTAGAGCAACATTCATCATAATGTTTTTATGAATATTATTGGTTAGAAAATACACATGTAGCCCAGGTACATGCCATATTAAGCCATTTATAAACACTTGGCATTGCAGGTCAACACATTCATATTTGGATGTTTTGATTCTGTATCCAAATTCTGTATCCACTCACTTTTTGCAATTTCACAAAAAAAAAATCACTAAACCCCAGCACCATAGGTCTATTTATTCTAGTCTGTCTTGACGATTTGGCTCTGGGTACAGAGATTCGGCCTATTAAAAAATTTGTAGATACGTTTCAAGAATGTTTTATGTCATTATGACTCACCTTTGTTGTACTACAGCTCATCCCAGTTGCCATAGACAGCGTAGGTTTCCAGCAAGTTGAGCAGGGCTCCAGAGACCAGGAAATGCTCTGGGAGGGAAGGCTTTTCAGGTTAGTGCATATCCAGGGTGAAGGGGTTAGAGGGAGATGGAATGGTGCATAGGTACACCAGCTCACTCATTACATCCCATAGCCGTATTCCTATAGGGATGGGCAACAGGGAGGGGGAGAAATGTATAGCTGATCAGATCAGTATTGGATTCTGTGTTTCCGCTGGATTATTGCCTTGGTGGGGTGCAAACTAAAAAAGTAAATGTAAACTGTCAGAACCTTGTGATCCCCAGTCTGTGATGGACTTGAGTTTCATTGGTGTGTCTTTCACCATTGAATCAGTTTCATGGGCGTGTCCTTCACCATCGAATCAGTGCCACCGATGTTGATCAGGCACTCGTGATTGGACCGTATCCAGGCGTACGGGCGGCCATACTTGGCGTAGCCGGCCAATAGGAAAAGAGTGCAATTCACTTCCTGAAAAGATGACAGAGTCAGAATAAAATATGACTGTTTGATTCCCTATTGAAACTGAGTGGGTTGCAATGATGACTACTCACAGGCTGCCATCTCCCTCTCACTGGGGGAGGCTGGTAGGAGATGGGCCTCACTGCTGCCCCTGTGGAAAACTATAGCTACATTATTCTGTGAGTATCCTGATGAGGCCCCTGGTGGTCCCCGGGCAGGGAGGATCTGGTGTCACTAGCCAGGCTGTAGGTGCTGCTGGATGAGGCACTGCTACTGAAGGAGGAGGCTGCCGACACCATGAACCCAGGGGAATGCCAACCCTGAGGGGGGAGACCAGGGGCATGTTCAGTATGGCACACAATAGCTGTGTTCTAATTGGACAAGTTAAGATAGAATTTCCCTGTTTCAAAATGTTTTCTCATTACTGTCCTGGAATAAAAAGAACCATCATAATATAGACTTAAATGAATGGCTCGTCGTCCATTTCTGGATGTTTGAGAAAACAAGGTAGACACGGTAGAGTTGATGGTCAATAGATGTCTTGAGGAGGTCAGGAAATGCCTTAAAAACGGCCACTAGGGGCAACAGTGAGTGCTATTACCATCAAGTAGGCTTGGGTTTTGTGGACAGGGGAGGTGGATGGGTGTAATTCAGTCGCAGACACTGTTTTTTGTTTTAACCCTATCCCAAACCCTTACCGTAACCATTCGGAATAAGTGCCTAAACTTAAATTCGACATTTGAGGTTTGTAGAAATGGAATGATACAGAGCAACAAAAACACTTCGAAATGTGATGTTTTGGAACATGGATGAACGTCTAATTCTGCAGTGAGACTGTGAGAGCTTGTTGCATAATTAATGTTTTCTGGCCCTTTAAATCATTTACACATCGATTGGATGGAGATTTATCTGGTTCTAGAACTATAAGAACTAACCTGCAATGATCCCAATAAGGCCAGGTCTGTCAGAAAGTGATGCAGTTTCTTCCTCTGCTCCCTCGTGCCACACACAGACATTAACATATTTTATTTTGTCAGCATCCTTGACAAGTAGCCTAATATGGTGCACAATAAATACATCTAATGCCACTTAAATGCATGGTTATGAATGCAAAGGAAATATGACTCAAAGAATATCACGAGTTGTATTTGAATCATTCGATAACATTTCAACTGTGGGTGATTGAATAGGCCTAAATAGGCTACAGGACACATTTCATTATAATCAACCGATTCATAATGATTCATTTACGAAACAAAATAGATGCCTTGTTTTAGGCTGGTTACTTACAGTGGCGCTGCTCATCTTGTTGTCACTGTAAAAATCTAAACCTAGAACTGTATTTTAGCACATTTGCTGTGCGTTAAGTTGCGCTGTCAAACCTACATAAAAAATTGCAATTGCAAACGCACATATTCCTTCCCTCTTTTTCATTCATCTTTTAATTTATTCTGCATCAGCTGTTTATGGTCTTTCTGCGATACAATTATAAAATGTTCTTTAAAGACAGAGATCTACATTATAGATCTTCTTTCGGGAGACACTTGTTCTTCGAGCTCATCTCTCAGTTGTCTAACACACGCAAGGGATCATCTGTATATTCCCGTGTAACAAAGAAACGTAGGATAAATGCGGGTCTTGGCATATGTGGACCTGTTGGTTAGGCCGATACATTTAAGACCATGGTGATTTTAGAAATACGTATGATGGCCAATTAATGAATGGGGTTTGAATATTTGCTTGAAAATGGTCTACTTTTATCGCGAGTTGGCAGCCAACTAGCGCTTATTGATTGTGCCTTGTTGATTGGTGGATCCTATGAAAGCAATCAGCTCTCTACCAATTAGGGAATGGACAGGTGTGGCTGCCACTGACAGTCAAAAAGGTGCCAATCATGGACGAAGTTTGATGAATTGCAAAAGAAAATAGAGAAAGATAAGGAAATAGAAATTAAGTAACTTTTCACGTTACCATTACACTATACCAAACATGACCATACATTGTATAATAATTATGGGGTGAGTTTTAAGAGGTGAATGTAGTGACTGTGGTAGGTTCTGGTCACAGTAATATAATAGGTAATCCATATATACATTTGAATTCCTCACTTCTACCAATATTTCTTCCAGCATACTGTTACCCTGTGCTACACTCAGTATCCCAACTCCTGTACCAGTTGGTAAGTTTGATTCGATTTACAGTGCTGTTGTTTATTTACTAGGAAGCAAACAGAACCAACTGGTACAACCTACCTGAATTTTGTCCAATATAAACTCTCGTTTTCATTGCAAAACGTTTTCCGTTGGGAGTAAACGGTTTCATTTGTCCATAACGTTTTGCAACGGATTACACCACAGGGGTGTATTCATTATCACGATTCTGTTGCAAAAAATGTAGTATTTTTCAAAACGTTTTGCAACAAATCGTATACTCCAAATGGAAAATGTTTTGAAACAAGTTTCTATTGGACAAATTCAGTATGGTCCCTCCCCGTGACGTTTTTTTCGGTTTGGTCCTTAAATGGTCAACTGTTTCCATTGCAAGACGTAATGAATACAGCCCTGCTCTCACCCACCAGACTGATTCTCTCACTAGAACTATGTCGTCCCCTGGTGGCCATTTACAGCATTACATTTTAGCATTTAGCAGACGCTCTAATCCAGAGCGATTTACAGGAGCAATTAGGGTTAAGTGCCTTGCTCAAGGGCACATCTACAGATTTTTCACCTAGTCGGCTTGGGGATTAGAACCAGCGACCTTTCGGTTACTGGCACAACGCTCTTAACCACTAAGCTACCTGCCGCATAACCTTTCTTAGTAGCAATACAGTAAAGGAGACTTCTACCAAATGCCTTGTCTCGCAGACTTGTCAAATGTGGACAAATCCGAAACTGAGACTCCAATGCAAAAATAGATATATTTGGACATCATCCAATAAAAGATTCACAATAAAAGTGAATCTTAGATGCACTTAGATGATGCATGCATATCTGCCAGGATTTGTAAATAACCCTGAAACAAGAACACAAAACTGTACAGATTCATATTATTCATTCACCATGTTGTTATTGTGATTGAATGTGGTTAATTTCTGTGTCATAGACAGATGGATACACCATAAACAAACATCTGTTCATTAAACGGCATACCACTGTTTAATCAGCCTCTTCACTTTTATGCCTGATTCATACTAAACAAAACATGTTCTGTGTCAATGAGTTTATGGTAATGATTCCATCTGTCTTGTGTTATAGGAACATTCCGGTCTGAGTGTCATGAACGTCACTTCTGGCTGTTTGTCAAGTCTGGCTTCCTTGGCCCTATGATCCGATTCGATGTTCAAGGTGCGAGTGTAATATTATTGGTTGAAATATGGATACAGCCTTTTACCCAACTGCCACTGGTGTGTTGTACTTGATCATCTTAGACTGAACTTGTCTTGAATGTGAATGTTTCGGAGAACAAGAATGTCATTTGAATGTGGAGTACACCCATAGAAATAGTTAGAGGATGTAACATTGTATAGGTCCCATTATGGCGCCTGAGAGCACAGGTACCACCATTGAGGCCATCTCCATTTCAAATACATTTTTGGTCTACTACTGCTATGAGTTGGTAAACAAACTGAAAGGGTGCATACTGCCACCTTGAGTGTGTCGGTATAAAGCCCACGTTGGGGATTTACTGCCACCTGCAGTCAAGGAATGTTTGCTCACGAGTATAATTCATTGGCTGATCTCTCCTGATGACCTGGATGGAATTATGTGATCCTTCCTTAACCCATAGGCCGTTCCACCCAGTTGACTACTAAAATTGTGAAAGTCCTCAATGGCGCTGCCCATGCTAAAACTAGGTTTTGGGCACTTGAGTCCTCTATCTATCAGTATGAAGACACCATAGCCAGCTGCACTGTGAATATTGATGCATACTTTCTCTAAACCTCTGTCATCAGACCACCAGGGAGTTCACTTCCTGTCTGGCCAAAAGGCCACTGAGTGTGGCTACACCGTGCTCTTCAATCACCATGGAGACCTGGTGTTCCGTGCCTCGTTCCTCGCCTGCCACGTCAACAACCAGGTGGACTTGATTGACCCAAAATGGATATATATTCAATACACTGGTGTATATACAGTCAAATTCGGATATGCAATGGCTTGAGACTGAATGAGTTGTGTAGGAATTAGGATGTTTACAAATCAGGAGTCGACTGTATAGAAGCCAAATTGTCCTTCCATCTCAATCATCAATATAATAATGAATCCAAGTGAATTAGCTTGACTTCTAACTTGTTTTCTGATTAACTGAATTGAATAAGAACCTCTTCTGTGCAGTGGGACTCTGAGTTCCGTCTGAAGGTGTGGTTGGTGAACCGGCAGGTGAATGGGAGGGACCTAGGGTACCCCTTCCTGCTCCACTGCGCCCCCCAGTGGCCCTGGGGCATCCGGGAGCTCGTCTGTGAGGAGAGCTACATGGAGGTGACTTACAGGTCCATCAGATCACAATAGAATAGAAATGTACTGTCCATCTGCGCCTGGAACTTTGCCAAACTTCTGTGTCAAACTTACATGTTTCAAATCGGTTATGTTTTAATTACACTGTGTCTCTCCTTTAATTGTTCTCCAAGGTGTCCATAAAGGGACCAGCTGCGTTAGACTCTGGACAGAAGAAAGAGGAGGTGGGAAAGAGCGGCATGATGTTCCACAGACCAGGCCACACCCAGGGGGAGGTTAGACCCAGGACCATGGCAGAGGCCAGTGCCCTGGGCTACTACCTCTCTGAGTCAGGCTCCAGGATTATCCTGCGCTGCCCCTACTCCTCACCCCTCTCCTACACCATCAAGGTACTTCTGATGAGGGTGTTTACTGTGCTCTGAATATATTGGTATACACGTTAGACTAACTCTTGTCTTCTTTCACTTGACCACGCCTATGCACACACAGGAGAAAGGTGTGGAGTTGGAAGTGGTCAATGCTACGATCCTGTATCCACATCAAGGGAAGGTCCTTGCCATCGATGCCACAGTGGCCTGCTCCATGAGTATGTGGTCTATTTATTAGGGCATACAAATGACAATGAGAATCTTAGCTTTGACTTTAATCTGCAATCCTCTTTTGACGCTACAATCTCCTTATTCTTACTGCTCCCTGCCTCCCTTAACTCCCCCAGATGAGGCGACAGTGGATGGTGCCCACCTGCTCTGGCCTGTCCCCCATGTCCTCTCCCCCCTGGTCCATGGGAGGTTCAGGGACAGAGGCATGAGAATAGGAGTGGAGACGCTTGCCCTGAGTGAGTCTGTGATCAAGGAGAGGGGGTATGAGATCAGCCTGAGGGATGGAGTGGTGGAGGTCAGCGTTCCATTCGGAGCCGAGGGAACACATGTTAAGGTACACACACACATACATACATACATACATACATACATACATACATACAGTGGGGAAAAAAAGTATTTAGTCAGCCACCAATTGTGCATGTTCTCCCACTTAAAAAGATGAGAGGCCTGTAATTTTCATCATAGGTACACGTCAACTATGACAGACAAAAAAAATAATCCAGAAAATCACATTGTAGGATTTTTAATGAATTTATTTGCAAATTATGGTGGAAAATAAGTATTTGGTCACCTACAAACAAGCAAGATTTCTGGCTCTCACAGACCTGTAACTTCTTCTTTAAGAGGCTCCTCTGTCCTCCACTCGTTACCTGTATTAATGGCACCTGTTTGAACTTATCAGTATAAAAGACACCTGTCCACAACCTCAAACAGTCACACTCCAAACTCCACTATGGCCAAGACCAAAGAGCTGTCAAAGGACACCAGAAACAAAATTGTAGACCTGCACCAGGCCGGGAAGACTGAATCTGCAATAGGTAAGCAGCTTGGTTTGAAGAAATCAACTGTGGGAGCAATTATTAGGAAATGGAAGACATACAAGACCACTGATAATCTCCCTCGATCTGGGGCTCCACGCAAGATCTCACCCCGTGGGGTCAAAATGATCACAAGAACGGTGAGCAAAAATCCCAGAACCACACGGGGGGACCTAGTGAATGACCTGCAGAGAGCTGGGACCAAAGTAACAAAGCCTACCATCAGTACCACACTACGCCGCCAGGGACTCAAATCCTGCAGTGCCAGACGTGTCCCCCTGCTTAAGCCAGTACATGTCCAGGCCCGTCTGAAGTTTGCTAGAGTGCATTTGGATGATCCAGAAGAGGATTGGGAGAATGTCAGATGAAACCAAAATATAACTTTTTGGTAAAAACTCAACTCGTTGTGTTTGGAGGACAAAGAATGCTGAGTTGCATCCAAAGAACACCATACCTACTGTGAAGCATGGAGGTGGAAACATCATGCTTTGGGGCTGTTTTTCTGCAAAGGGACCAGGACGACTGATCCGTGTAAAGGAAAGAATGAATGGGGCCATGTATCGTGAGATTTTGAGTGAAAACCTCCTTCCATCAGCAAGGGCATTGAAGATGAAACGTGGCTGGGTCTTTCAGCATGACAATGATCCCAAACACACCGCCCGGGCAACGAAGGAGTGGCTTCGTAAGAAGCATTTCAAGGTCCTGGAGTGGCCTAGCCAGTCTCCAGATCTCAACCCCATAGAAAATCTTTGGAGGGCGTTGAAAGTCTGTGTTGCCCAGCGACAGCACCAAAACATCACTGCTCTAGAGGAGATCTGCATGGAGGAATGGGCCAAAATACCAGCAACAGTGTGTGAAAACCTTGTGAAGACTTACAGAAAACGTTTGACCTGTGTCATTGCCAACAAAGGGTATATAACAAAGTATTGAGAAACTTTTGTTATTGACCAAATACTTATTTTCCACCATAATTTGCAAATAAATTCATACAAAATCCTATAATGTGATTTTCTGGATTTTTTTTCCTCATTTTGTCTGTCATAGTTGACGTGTACCTATGATGAAAATTACAGGCCTCTCATCTTTTTAAGTGGGAGAACTTGCACAATTGGTGGCTGACTAAATACTTTTTTCCCCCACTGTACATACATTCAACTGCTCTTTCTTGTCCCAGAGTGGTGTGTTGGAGGGCCAGTACAGCCAGTCTGTGTCTGTAGACCTATTCTACCTGCACCAGTGGGAGGATGACCGGTGGCACCTCACCCAGCATCGCTCTTTCAGGTTCCTCAAGACCTCCTATGTCCCCTGGACCCCCACACTCACAGACCGTCAGTATCCATCTACAATGAGTACTCAAATATGAATCTCTGCTTTGAATGAATTCGGCCAAATTTGCTATATTACCACAATGGTTGGCCACTGCTCGAAAACTGGCATAAGTTACAAAACATGCTGGAGGCTGCATATTTATGGGATAGATTGAAAGAAAAGAAAGGTGAATTAGATTGTCACTAAAACCCACATCAGTTAACAGTAATTGCAATACTTCAATACCAATCTGTTTGCATGCTTTGATCATGACTCCACACCCACTAACTCTGTTCCCTCCCCAGACACCATATCGTCCCAGAAGGTGTTCTCTGTCTCCCTGGGTGTGTTCCCTCCTGACGTGTCCCTCCACAACGTCACCGGGGGGCGTGAGGGGGACACTTTGTCCTGGGTCCAGGTCCCCTACCCCAACGGGTCACACGCCTACCAGCTTCATGCCCCCTTCTCACACCCCTCTGTTCTTCAGAAGGTAAGACAAATGAAGAGGCGGCGAGAAGCACCAAATTGTAGAGATGTACAGTGAGTATACAAAACATTAAGAACATTTCCATGACACAGGCTGACCAGGTGAATCTAGATTAAAGCTATGATCCCTTATTGATGTCACTTGTTAAGCCCTCTACAGTCTAAGCCCTTTCCAAGCCGGGGGAGGTTCTACTAAGCTATATGGAATTGTTTTAAGAAGGTCATACCAAGGATCATTTAGCTATTTGATTTAGGATTTTAAGACCCCTTGAAGGATCCCCATTTAATTTTTTTATGAACATTTTAATTTGGCCTTACTATTAGCCCATACAAATGCATTGAAAAACAGATTCACTACATGGAACAACAGATGGTCCCAAAAATACATCTAAAGGAAGTTTGTTCTGAAGTGTCTGTCCTATATCTGAGAGATATAAGAAAGATCAGGATTTTGATTTTTTTGTACATATATTTAACCCCTTATTTTTGGCACTGAACAGTCTCCATATATACTTCCATAAATGTTTTCAACTGGTACTGGGAGACGTTTAGACGAGTCTTGTGAGGCCTGTGGGCGTCCTAGAGCAAACCGACATGTCCATGTTTGTGAGAGTCTTGCCTTTCCACAGAGGGGTCATATTAGTGTGCCCAAACTGTTCGGACGCTACAGATAGCAGTTGGCAGATCGGCTGTACCGACTTCTGAACGTCTTGGGACTCGTCTGCCGATTTTGTGAGAAGACCGATTATCGGGATGTCTCATGGTCTGACAACCACCGCTATAGCTCTGTTACCTTTCACCGCAGATGCAGAAGTGTGACCTCAGTGGATTGAGACGCATCCAATGCAAAAAAATATATACAGTGGGGAGAATATTTGTATTTGATACACTGCCGATTTTGCAGGTTTTCCTACTTACAAAGCATGTAGAGGACTGTAATTTTTATCATAGGTACACTTCAACTGTGAGACGGAATCTAAAACAAAAATCCAGAAAAATGACATTGTATGATTTTTAAGTAATTAATTTGCATTTTATTGCATGACATAAGTATTTGATCACCTACCAACCAGTAAGAATTCCGGCTCTCACAGACCTGTTAGTTTTTCTTTAAGAAGCCCTCCTGTTCTCCACTCATTACCTGCATTAACTGCACCTGTTTGAACTCGTTACCTGTATAAAAGACACCTGTCCACACACTCAATCAAACAGACTCCAACCACAATGGCCAAGACCAGAGAGCTGTGTAAGGACATCAGGGATAAAATTGTAGACCTGCACAAGGCTGGGATGGGCTACAGGACAATAGGCAAGCAGCTTGGTGAGAAGGCAACAACTGTTGGCGCAATTATTAGAAAATGGAAGAAGTTCAAGATGACGGTCAATCACCCTCGGTCTGGGGCTCCATGCAAGATCTCACCTCGTGGGGCATCAATGATCATGAGGAAGGTGAGGGATCAGCCCAGAACTACACGGCAGGACCTGGTCAATGACCTGAAGAGAGCTGGGACCACAGTCTCAAAGAAAACCATTAGTAACACACTACGCCATCATGGATTAAAATCCTGCAGCGCACGCAAGGTCCCCCTGCTCAAGCCAGCGCATGTCCAGGTCCGTCTGAAGTTTGCCAATGACCATCTGGATGATCCAGAGGAGGAATGGGAGAAGGTCATGTTCATCTCACAGTTGAAGTATACCTACGATAAAAATTACAGACCTCTACATGCTTTGTAAGTAGGAAAACCTGCAAAATCGGCAGTGTATCAAATACTTGTTCTCCCCACTGTATATCTCCAGCTTAAACTGACTGATTTGTAAAATTATGCTAATTCGATTTACGCGGGGTCGGGAAAAGCGACTCTAGTGGGGTAAAATCCACTTCAATCAGTGTAACTGAAGGGGAGGAGACAGGTTAAAGAAGGATTTTTAAGCCTTGAGACAATTGAGACATGGATGTATGTGTGCCATTCAGAGGGTGAATGGGCAAGACAAAATATTTAAGTGCCTTTTGAACGGGCTATGGTAGTAGGTGCCCGGTTTGTGTCAAGAACTGCAATGCTGCTGGGTTTTTCACGCTCAACAGTTTCCTGTGTGTTTCAACAATGGTCCACCAACCGAAGAGGCGCATGTGCATACCGATAGGACGCATGGGGTGTGAATAGCTCTGTTTTGTACCGTCAAAATTGTGGTTATATGTCGAAACTACACAACATGGTTTAAATTAAGCCTCTAAAATTGATAGATCAATATATACCCAAGCAACCAAGAGAGAGTGAGTGGTCAGTTATATACAACAGCAAACTAATCTTTGGGTAAAGGGACTGGAACCCAACAAGCCATTGCTTCCCTTACAGGAAAAGACAGAGCAACTTGGAAATTCAAATGAGGGCAACGAACAGCTGAAGGATATCCAGGAAAACATATCTAAAATGATCTCAATGCTCACCAAAACAAACAAACTGTTACAATCTGTTTGTTAAAAGTAGATTTGCTCGAATGGGAAGTCTATCATGTTAGATATGCCATAACACAGGGTGGACGAACTGGACAACAAAACGGGCCTTCTGAAAACAAAGTTGCAAACTTTAGTAGACGAAGATGGTATGGATGAATCACCGGAGGATCTGGAGTGAAGCCATCGGATCGGCGTGAAACAGAAGAACGCTAAATGCCCTCGCATGGTCATCTTTACGCTGTGGAACTATCAGACCAAAGTTGACTTTCTGAAGGCACAGGGGGGAAAGGAGATTAAAATCCATGGCCAGTCCATTAGATTCATCCAGGATCTGTCTGCTTAGCTGAGGAAAAATGGTAAGCAATTCATTCCTATCAGATAGTCCCTGGAGAAAAAAGGAGTCAAGTTTCAACTCTGATTCCCGGCAGTGCTGGAGATGGAGGAGATGTTACCCCACTCTTCCACCAAGGCACCTGCAAGTTCCCGGACATTTATGGGGGGAATGGCCCTAGCCCTCACCCTCCAATCCAACAGGTCCCAGACGTGCTCAATGGGATTGAGATCTGGGCCCTTCGCTGGCCGTGGCAGAACACTGACATTCCTGTCTTGCAGGAAATCACACACAGAACGAGCAGTATGGCTGGTGGCATTGTCATGCTGGAGGGTCATGTCAGGATGAACCTGCAGGAAGGGTAACACATGAGGGAGGAGGATGTCTTCCCTGTAACGCACAACGATGCGATTGCCTGCAATGACAACAAGCTCAGTCCGATGATGCTGTGACACACCGCCCCAGACCATGACGGACCCTCCACCTCCAAATCGATCCCGCTCCAGAGTACAGGCCTCGGTGTAACGCTCATTCCTTCGACAATAAACACGAATCCAACCATCACCCCTGGGTGAGACAAAACCGCAACTTGTCAGTGAAGAGCACTTTTTGCCAGTCCTGTCTGGTCCATCGATGGTGGGTTTGTGCCCATTGGCGACGTTGTTGCCGGTGATGTCTGATTAGGACCTGCCTTACAACATGCCTACAAGCCCTCAGTCCAGCCTCTCTCAGCCTATTGCGGACAGTCTGAGCACTGATGGAGGGATTGTACGTTCCTGGTGTAACTCGGGCAGTTGTTGTTGCCATCCAGGCTGTACCGATCCTGTGCAGGTGTTGTTACACGTGGTCTGCCACTTTGAGGACAATCAGCTGTCCGTCCTCTCCCTGTAGCGCTGTCTTAGGCGTCTCACAGTACGGACATTGCAATTTATTGCCCTGGCCACATCTGCAGTCCTCATGCGTCCTTGCAGCATGCCTAAGGCACGTTCACGCAGATGAGCAGGGACCCTGGGCATCTTTCTTTTTGTGTCAGTAGAAAGGCCTCTTAGTGTCCTAAGTTTTCATAACTGTGACCTTAATTGCCTACCGTCTGTAAGCTGTTAGTGTCTTAACGACCGTTCCACAGGTGCATGTTCATTAATTGTTTATGGTTCATTGAACAAGCATGGGAAACAGTGTTTAAACCCTTTTACAATGAAGATCTGTGAAGTTATTTGGATTTTTACGTATGATATTTTATAGATAGGGTCCTGAAAAAGGGACGTTTCTATTTTTGCTGAGTTTACAAACCGACCACATTACTTAAGTGGCAGTCTTTCTCCAATGTATGTATAATGACATGTCAAAAATGTTATAAATTGATTTGCATTTTATTGAGGGAAATAAGTATTTGACCCCCTCTCAATCAGAAAGATTTCTGGCTCCCAGGTGTCTTTTATACAGGTAACGAGCTGAGATTAGGAGCACATTCTTAAAGGGAGTGCTCCTAATCTCAGTTTGTTACCTGTATAAAAGACACCTGTCCACAGAAGCAATCAATCAGATTCCAAACTCACCACCATGGCCAAGACCAAAGAGCTCTCCAAGGATGTCAGGGACAAGATTGTAGACCTACACAAGGCTGGAATGGGCTACAAGACCATCGCCAAGCAGCTTGGTGAGAAGGTGACAACAGTTGGTGCGATTATTCGCAAATGGAAGAAACACAAAATAACTGTCAATCTCCCTCGGCCTGGGGCTCCATGCAAGATCTCACCTCGTGGAGTTGCAATGATCATGAGAACGGTGAGGAATCAGCCCAGAACTACACGGGAGGATCTTGTCAATGTTCTCAAGGCATCTGGGACCATAGTCACCAAGAAAACAATTGGTAACACACTATGCCGTGAAGGACTGAAATCCTGCAGCGCCCGCAAGGTCCCCGTGCTCAAGAAAGCACATATACAGGGCCGTCTGAAGTTTGCCAATTAATATCTGAATGATTCAGAGGAGAACTGGGTGAAAGTGTTGTGGTCAGATGAGACCAAAATCGAGCTCTTTGGCATCAACTCAACTCGCCGTGTTTGGAGGAGGAGGAATGCTGCCTATGACCCCAAGAACACCATCCCCACCGTCAAACATGGAGGTGGAAACATTATGCTTTGGGGGTGTTTTTCTGCTAAGGGGACAGGACAACTTCACCGCATCAAATGGACGATGGACGGGGCCATGTACCGTCAAATCTTGGGTGAGAACCTCCTTCCCTCAGCCAGGGCATTGAAAATGGGTCGTGGATGGGTATTCCAGCATGACAATGACCCAAAACACACGGCCAAGGCAACAGGAGTGGCTCAAGAAGAAGCACATTAAGGTCCTGGAGTGGCCTAGGCAGTCTTCAGACCTTAATCCCATAGAAAATCTGTGGAGGGAGCTGAAGGTTCAAGTTCCCAAACGTCAGCCTCGAAACCTTAATGACTTGGAGAAGATCTGCAAAGAGGAGTGGGACAAAATCCCTCCTGAGATGTGTGCAAACCTGGTGGCCAACTACAAGAAACGTCTGACCTCTACGATTGCCAACAAGGGTTTTGCCACAGAGTACTAAGTAATGTTTTGCAGAGGGGTCAAATACTTATTTCCCTCATTAAAATGCAAATCAATTTATAACATTTTTGACATGCATTTTTCTGGATATTTTTTTGTTGTTATTCTGTCTCTCACTGTTCAAATAAACCTACCATTAAAATTATAGACTGATCATTTCTTTGTCAGTGGGCAAACGTACAAAATCAGCAGGGGATGAAATACTTTTTTCCCCTCACTGTAAGCAGGAATACAAACTTTTACTTTTGAAGAGAGCCAGCAATTACAGGTTAAACTCAAAGCATATTACATAATCACAAATTAACCTGGTAAATATCTCGCAGGTCTCACAAAACGAATACATGCTAGACCAGTTATACAATACAAATGCGATAATTTAGAAATAACGTGATTAATGACCATTATAAAAGCTTCTATGAAAAATGTATATAAATCAGAATGATCAACAGTTGGATGGATCCTATAGCCTTCTTAGACTCAACAGCCTTGAAGCAAATACCATCAGACAAACAATAATCACTGTAAACAGATCTCACACAAAAATAAATACAGTTAAAACATGAATGCGGAGAAAATCACCAGGAATGGATGGCTTTCCCATAGAATTCTATTTAACATTTTACACAAACGACAACACACGTCACTAAATTCAGTACTTCCTTGTTCCATGTATCAAACAGTTTATTTCAGTTACAGTATATTAAAACCAGAAAAATCTGGAGTCCCATACATTTACAGACTCATAAGTTTAATAAATTGTGACAATAAAATACAGTGGGGAAAAAAAGTATTTAGTCAGCCACCAATTGTGCAAGTTCTCCCACTTAAAAAGATGAGAGAGGCCTGTAATTTTCATCATAGGTACACGTCAACTATGACAGACAAAATGAGGAAAAAAAATCCAGAAAATCACATTGTAGGATTTTTAATGAATTTATTTGCAAATTATGGTGGAAAATAAGTATTTGGTCAATAACAAAAGTTTCTCAATACTTTGTTATATACCCTTTGTTGGCAATGACACAGGTCAAACGTTTTCTGTAAGTCTTCAAGGTTTTCACACACTGTTGCTGGTATTTTGGCCCATTCCTCCATGCAGATCTCCTCTAGAGCAGTGATGTTTTGGGGCTGTCGCTGGGCAACATGGACTTTCAAATCCCTCCAAAGATTTTCTATGGGGTTGAGATCTGGAGACTGGCTAGGCCACTCCAGGACCTTGAAATGCTTCTTACGAAGCCACTCCTTCGTTGCCCGGGCGGTGTGTTTGGGATCATTTGTCATGCTGAAAGACCCAGCCACGTTTAATCTTCAATGCCCTTGCTGATGGAAGGAGGTTTTCACTCAAAATCTCACGATACATGGCCCCATTCATTCTTTCCTTTACACGGATCAGTCGTCCTGGTCCCTTTGCAGAAAAACAGCCCCAAAGCATGATGTTTCCACCCCCATGCTTCACAGTAGGTATGGTGTTCTTTGGATGCAACTCAGCATTCTTTGTCCTCCAAACACGACGAGTTGAGTTTTTACCAAAAAGTTATATTTTGGTTTCATCTGACCATATGACATTCTCCCAATCCTCTTCTGGATCATCCAAATGCACTCTAGCAAACTTCAGACGGGCCTGGACATGTACTGGCTTAAGCAGGGGGACACGTCTGGCACTGCAGGATTTAAGTCCCTGGCGGCGTAGTGTGTTACTGATGGTAGGCTTTGTTACTTTGGACCCAGCTCTCTGCAGGTCATTCACTAGGTCCCCCCGTGTGGTTCTGGGATTTTTGCTCACCGTTCTTGTGATCATTTTGACCCCACGGGGTGAGATCTTGCGTGGAGCCCCAGATCGAGGGAGATTATCAGTGGTCTTGTATGTCTTCCATTTCCTAATAATTGCTCCCACAGTTGATTTCTTCAAACCAAGCTGCTTACCTATTGCAGATTCAGTCTTCCCAGCCTGGTGCAGGTCTACACTTTTGTTTCTGGTGTCCTTTGACAGCTCTTTGGTCTTGGCCATAGTGGAGTTTGGAGTGTGACTGTTTGAGGTTGTGGACAGGTGTCTTTTATACTGATAACAAGTTCAAACAGGTGCCATTAATACAGGTAACGAGTGGAGGACAGAGGAGCCTCTTAAAGAAGAAGTTACAGGTCTGTGAGAGCCAGAAATCTTGCTTGTTTGTAGGTGACCAAATACTTATTTTCCACCATAATTTGCAAATAAATTCATTAAAGATCCTACAATGTGATTTTCTGGAAAGATTTTTTTCTCAATTTGTCTGTCATAGTTGACGTGTACCTATGATGAACATTACAGGCCTCTCATCTTTTTAAGTGGGAGAACTTGCACAATTGGTGGCTGACTAAATACTTTTCCCCCCCACTGTAATAACTAAGCTTCTAAGCAATAGAATGGCAAATGTCTTATCAGACTTGATACATATCAATCAATAAGGGTTTATAAAAAATAGACACTTACAAACAAGGACATGTTTCAGTTTAATACAATACTCAAAACGATATGTAGATTCATCAATAATGGCTGTTGATGCTGAAAAGGCTTTCGACCGTCTTGAATGGCCTCTCCTATTCAAACTTTGGAAGCTTTCAAATTTCCAGCTGAAATAATAAATGTTATAAAAATATTATATAAATGTCCTGAAGCAAAAATATAGACGTAGTACATTATCTGATGAAATTGCTTTAGAACGGGGCACAAGACAGGAATGTCCCCTCTCCCCCCTCCTGTTTGCACTGGCAATTCAACAGCTTGCAGAAATAATTAGAAAGGACCCACACGTAACAGGTATCGATATTGGTAAACATGAATACAAACTCAACTTTTTTGCAGATGAAATCCTGATATACCTGACCAATATTGAAAACTCAATGCCCACTTTGCTAAAAATAATTTCAGAATACTCAAATCTCAGGATATAAAATTAACGCGGGGAAAAAGAATAACGCACGATCTACAGCAATTCTTTAAGTGGACCACAAAATATTAAATAACCCACTTCTGATGCTTAATAAGTGACAACAAACATATAAAGATAACTTTATCCCATTACTGAACAATATGAAAGCAGATAATTAAATGGAACAATCTACCCATAAATCTTACAGATGGAATAAACCTCTTTTAGAATGGCTTGGCTCCCAAGGTTTTTGTATTTATTTTCGGTAATACCAATTACCCCACCAAAGACATTTAAAAAAAAAAAGTATACTCGGTCATAACAGACTTTATATGGCCAAATAAAATTCATAGCATAAAAAGGAACGTTTTACATCTTCCTAAGTTTGAGGGGGGTTTTAACCTTCCAGACTTGGAATTGTATCAACTCGGAGAACAAGTATTTGATACACTGCCGATTTTGCAGGTTTTCCTACTTACAAAGCATGTAGAGGTCTGTAATTTTTATCATAGGTGTACTTCAACTGTGAGAGACGGAATCTAAAACAAAAATCCAGAAAATCACATTGTATGATTTTTAAGTAATTAATTTGCATTTTATTGCATGACATAAGTATTTGATCACCTACCAACCAGTAAGAATTCTGGCTCTCACAGACCTGTTCGTTTTTCTTTAAGAAGCCCTCCTGTTCTCCACTCATTACCTGTATAAAAGACACCTGTCCACACACTCAAACAGACTCCAACCTCTCCACAATGGCCAAGACCAGAGAGCTGTGTAAGGACATCAGGGATAAAATTGTAGACCTGCACAAGGCTGGGATGGGCTACAGGACAATAGGCAAGCAGCTTGGTGAGAAGGCAACAACTGTTGGCTGAATTATTAGAAAATGGAAGAAGTTCAAAATGACAGTCAATCACCCTCGGTCTGGGGCTCCATGCAAGATCTCACCTCGTGGGACATCAATGATCATGAGGAAGGTGAGGGATCAGCCCAGAACTATGATCCAGAGGAGGAATGGGAGAAGGTCATGTGGTCTGATGAGACAAAATTAGAGCTTTTTGGTCTAAACTCCACTCGCCGTGTTTGGAGGAGGGAGAAGGATGAGTACAACCCCAAGAACACCATCCCAACCGTGAAGCATGGAGGTGGAAACATCATTCTTTGGGGATGCTTTTCTGCAAAGGGGACAGGACGACTGCACCGTATTGAGGGGAGGATGGATGGCCAACAACCTCCTTCCCTCAGTAAGAGCATTGAAGATGGGTCGTGGCTGGGTCTTCCAGCATGACAACGACCCAAAACACACAGCCAGGGCAACTAAGGAGTGGCTCCGTAAGAAGCATCTCAAGGTCCTGGAGTGGCCTAGCCAGTCTCCAGACCTGAACCCAATAGAAAATCTTTGGAGAGAGCTGAAAGTCCGTATTGCCCAGTGACAGCCCCGAAACCTGAAGGATCTGGAGAAGGTCTGTATTGAGGAGTGGGCCAAAATCCCTGCTGCAGTGTGTGCAAACCTGGTCAAGACCTACAGGAAACGTATGATCTCTGTAATTGCAAACAAAGGTTTCTGTACCAAATATTAAGTTCTGCTTTTCTGATGTATCAATTTGAAATCTTTTGGACATCAGAGCAATCTTGTGGGAATCCTATTTGAGGATATTCAATATGATAAGTAAACTATACAAAACCTAGCCAACTGACAATCTCTTCTGAAAAAATATAAACTATTGGAACCAAGACTTAATAACTGATATTGGCCCAAGATGGAGGGAACGTTGGAACATAACTAACGAGATTACAGTTAACGAAAATGTATGATTAATCTAGTATAAGTTAATGTATTGGGGGGAACTGAATATTAGGAAGGTGTACCAATTGTTTGGTATAGTCAGTGTACTTCAGTTATGTACTGTGTGTGTGTGTATCTCACTAGCAGTTTTTTTTTTTTACCTTCATAATGTAATGATGCAATGTAACCTGCTCTCCCCCTTGTATGTCAGTATATTGATGGGGGCTATAGGAGGTACACCCTCCCTCTCACCTTTTCCCTGACCATCTCACCCCATGGAGAGGTCTTCTACCATAATGCCACCATTGTGAGTGATGTTCAAGAGCAGACAGGTGATTATTTATATATATAATAAGATCTCCTGACAAAATCAGTTGAACTAAAACTAAACTCATGGTTGCCTGCCTCCCTGTCCTGTTTAAATCCCTCATTCCTACACTCTCTCAACTCTTTTGCCAATCTTCTCCTTCTCTCCCCTCTACATTTTCCCCCACCCTCTCCTCCCCATGCATCCTCCAAGCCCCAGAACCTCTCAGGCTGGAGGGTAAGTGCACAGAGAGGGGCCTCCTGGTGCTGCTGCACTATGGGGCCCAGGAGCGGAGCTGGGAGCTCTTCCTCGGGGCCCGCCGGCTGGACTGGGAGCTAGTGGAAATGGGGGGCTTCACCGTGGAAACAGAGGAGGACTACTTTAGCGTGGAGATCCCACTCTATAGTCCGGGCATGGCCTATGAGGTGAGGAGGGAAATCTAACTACATTAACTGGAGATTTGGTTGTCCACTCAACTGGCTCTTTTCTCATGGCTGTGTTTCTTCCACCTTAGTCAAATTAAAATGGTTCTTCAATTGTTGTGCTCTATCCTTCTCTTTATCTAGCTCTGAAATCTTTAACCAATAACCGGTCTATACAGTGCATTTGGAAAGTATTCAGAACCCTTTGTCCACATTTTGTTACGTTACAGCCTTAGTCAAAAATTGATTTTTTTTTAAGTCCTCAATCTACACACAACCCCATAATGACAGTGAAAATTGGTTTTTAGAAATTCTAGCAAATGTATTAAAAATTTAAAAGACACTTTATTTACATAAGTATTCAGACCATTTGGTATGAGACTCGAAATTGAACTCTGGTGCATCTTGTTTCCATTGATCATCCTTGATGTTTCTACAAATTGATTGGAGTCCACCTGTGGTAAATTCAATTGATTTGACATGATTTGGAAAGTCACACACCTGTCTATATAAGGTCTCACAGTTGACAGTGCATGTCAGAGCAAAAATCAAGCCATGAGGTCGAAGGAATTGTCCGTAGAGCTCAGAGACAGGATTGTGTCGAGGCACAGATCTGGGGAAGGGTACCAAAACATTTATGCAGCATTGAAGGTCACCAAGAACACAGTGGCCTCCATCATTCTTAAATGGAAGAAGTTTGGAACCGCCAAGACTCTTCCTAGAGCTGGCCGCCCGGCCAAACTGAGCAATCAGGGGAGAAGGGCCTTGGTCAGGGAGGTGACCAAGAACCCAATGGTCACTCTGACAGAGCTCCAGAGTTCCTCTGTGGAGATGGGAGAATCGTCCAGAAGCACAACCATCTCTGCAGCACTCCACCAATCAGGCCTTTGTGTTAGTGGCCAGACGGAAGCCATTCCTCAGTAAAAGGCACATGACAGCCCGCTTGGAGTTTGCCAAAAGGCACCTAAAGGACTCTCAGACCATGAGAAACAAGATTCTCTGGTTTGATGAAACCAAGATTGAAGTCTTTGGCCTGAATGCCAAGCGTCACTTCTGGAAGAAACCTGGCACCATCCCTACGGTGAAGCGTGGTGGCAGCATCATGCTGTGGGGATGTTTTTCAGCGGCAGGGACTGGGAAACTAGTCAGGATCGAGGGAAAGATGAATGGAGCAAAGTACATAGAGATCCTTGATGAAAACCTGCACCAGAGCGCTCAGAACCTCCGATTGGGGCGAAGGTTCACCTTCCAACAGGACAATGACCCTAAGCACACAGCCAAGACAACGCAGGAGTGGCTTCGGGACTAGTGTCTGAATGCCCTTGAGTGGCCCAGCCAGAGCCCAGACTTGAACTCGCTCGAACATCTCTGGAAAGGCCTGACAATAGCTGTGCAGCGATGCTCCCCATCCAACCTGAAGGAGCTTGAGAGGATCTGCAGAGAGAAATGGGAGAAACTCCCCAAATACAGGTGTGCCAAACTTGTAACAACATACCCAAGAAGACTTGAACAAAGTACTGAGTAAAGGGTCTGAATACTTATGTAAATATATTTCAGTTTTTTTAATACATTTTCTCATGTCTAAAAACCTGTTTTTGCTTCGTCATTGTGTAGATTGATGAAGAGAAAATAAATAATTTAATCAATTTTAGAATAACGCTGTAACGTAACAATGTGGAAAAAGTCGGTCTGAATACTTTCCGAATGCTCTGTATATCTAGGGCGGCAGGTAGCCTAGCGGTTAGTGTTGGGCCAGTAACCGAAAGGTTGCTGGTTTGAATACCCGAGCTGAACAAGGTGAAACATCTGTCTGTGCCCTTGAACAAGGCACTTATCCCTAATTTGCTCCAGGGATGCCGTACCACTATCTTTTGACACAAGTCCTAATCTCAATATCATTAAAGCCCCAGTACAACAGATGACCCGCTTTTCATCAATTTAGGATTCATTTGTGAATTAAGGATTAGTTCACTGGGAATATAGGCCTTTAGAGTAATTTGAGAGCCAGGTATAGTGATTTAAAAAAAATATATATATATATATCTATATCTATGTACAGATGTGAGTCGACGTATTGGATGCTTTCATTATCAAAACCTCCCCTTCCTCTCTGGCTCCTCCCGCTTTAGGAACTGAGTTTGCAGGGTATTGTTGGCCGGCTGGAGGTCAGTGTGGTGGACACAGACACACTCGGGGTGGAGGACAGCCTCATCCAGCGCTGCAGCTTCCCTGTCAGAGAGCTACTGGGTAACACACACTTGTGGTGTACTATTGAAAGGCTTGACCGACGTGTCCTCATTCAAACAATGTTCAAACTGATCCTAGATATCTCTTGACTTCCAGTGTGCTTACCAGAGGGGAGGATGGTAATAGTGACTGATATGTCAGGTACAATCCCACCCACCCAACCAAAACGCACCACCCTATTGGACCCCAACTGTGTCCCCCAAGAGACGGACAGCGTCAGGGCCCTATTCAATTTCTCCCTGGATTCCTGTGGTACCATTGCAACCGTGAGTGTGTTAGCACGTTGATTCATCATATAATAATATATAATATGCCATTTAGCAGACGCTTTTATCCAAAGCGACTTACATCATGTTACGTGTTAACTCAATCATACATGTTCTACCTCACCTAGGTTGAGGGGAATTTCCTAGTATATGAGAACCAGGTGCTGTACCCCCAAGAACTTCTCCCCACAGATGACCCCCTCATCCACAGAGACTCCCCTTATAGGTAAACACACACACCGCTTTTCACACTATTCAAATGTTAATTTCTATTACAAAAATTGTTTTATTTCAGGCTGACCGTCCAGTGCCGCTACCCTGCCATCGACACCGGCATTGTCTCTATTGAACACCCTGTCAATCCAACCTTTGCCCTCTCACCTCTGCTACCTGTCAAACGCACTCGAAGGGAGGCCCCCCACAGAGGTCAAGGCAGTGGGCAGTATGTGGCAGTGGTGAGTGTGGCGATTGTTGTGATGGGAGCTTTGATTGCTGCTACAGTGAAGATGCTCTGTTGAATGCCCAATAAAAATTGAAAACATGTTTGCAAATCTGTGAAGTTGGTTCATATCCCTACTAAATGTATTTCATGAAAGAAGACCTTTGCCTAGTGAAAATATAACACTTGAATTGGTCAATAAATCGATTCACCAAATAGTGAAGGATTTCTGTAACATTACATTAATAAATATCAATCGCAGACTATGTAGATAGGGAAATATCCTAAGGGGGGAAGGAGAGGAATCTGCTTCAGATTATGGAGATGCACCCCCAAGGTTCCGGTAAACTGCCCAACCATTTGACCCAATTAGCTATTTTTTTTATTTAACCTTTATTTAACCCCTCCCCCCAAATAACTGTTCTCTATGACTTATCAATAGGAGTAGCCGATTACAATGGGCTACATGGACACTATTTGCCTCATGCAGCACATCAGGCTGTTGATTGTGGCCGGTGGAATGTTGTCCCACTCTACAATGGCTGTGCGAAGTTGCTGGGTATTGGTGAGAACTGGAACACGCTGTCGATCCGGAGCATCCCAAACATGTTCAATGGGTGACATGTCTGGTGAGTATGCAGGCCATGTAAGAACTGGGACATCTTCAGCTTCCAGGAATTGTGTAGAGAACCTTGCGACGTGGACGTGCATTATCATGCTGAAACATGAGGTGATGGCAGCGGATGAATGGCACGACAATGGTCCTTAGGATCTCGTCACGGTATCTCTGTGCATTCAAATTGCCATCGATTTTCAAATGCAATTGTGTTCGTTGTCCATAGCTTATACCTGCTCATACCATAACCCCACCGCCACCATGGGGCACTCTGTTGACATAAGCAAAACGCTCGCCCACACGACACCATACACATGGTCTGCGGTTGTGAGGCAGGTTGGCCGTACTGCCAAATTCTCTAAAATGACGTTGGAGGCGGCTTGTGGTAGAGAAATTAACATTCAATTATCTGGCAACAGCTCTGATGGACCGTCCTGCAGTCAGCATACCAATTGAATGCTCCCTCAACTTGAGACATCTGTGGCATTGTGTTGTCTGACAAAACTGCACATTTTAGTGGCCTTTTGTCCCCAGCACAAGGTGCACCTGTGTAATGATCATGCTGTTTAATCAGCTTCAAAATACGCCACACCTGTCAGGTGGATGGATCATCTTGGCAAAGGAGAAATGTTCACTTACAGGGATGTAAACAAATTTGTGCACAAAAGTTTAGAAATAAGCTTTTTGTGCATATGGGACATTTCTGGGATCTTTTATTTCAGCTCATGAAACATGGGACCAACACTTTACATGTTGTGTTTATATTTTTGTTCTGTGTGTGTTATAGTGCATTTGGAAAGTATTCAGACCCGTTGACTTTGTCCACATTTTGTTACGTTACAGCCTTACTTTTATCCTCATCAATACCCCATAATGACAAAGCAAAAACAGATTTTTAGAAATGTTTGCACATTTATAAACTGAAATATCTCATTTACGTAAGTATTCAGACCCTTTACTCAGTACTTTGATGAAGCACCTTTTGTCAGCGATTACAGCCTCGAGTCTTCTTGGGTATGACGCTACAAGCTTGGCACACCTGTATTTGGGGAGTTTCTCCCATTCTTCTCTGCAGATCCTCTCAAGCTCTGTCAGGTTGGATGTTGAGCGTTTCTGCACATCTATTTTCAGATCTCTCCAGAGATGTTAGATCGGGTTCAAGTCTGGGCTCTGGCTGGGCCACTCAAGGACATTCAGAGACTTGTCTCGAAGCCACTCCTGCGTTGTCCTGGCTGTGTGCTTAGGGTCGTTGTCCTGTTGGAAGGTGAACCTTCGCCCCAGTCTGAAGTCCTGAGCGCTCTGGAGCAGGTTTTCATCAAGGATCTCTGTACTTCGCTCCGTTCATCTTTCCCTCGATCCTGACTAGTCTCAGTCCCTGCAGCTGATAAACATCCCCACAGCATGATGCTGTCACCACCAGGCTTCACCGTAGGGATGGTATTGACCAGGTGATGAGCGATGCCTGGTTTCCTCCAGATGTGACGCTTGGCATTTAGGCCAAAGACTTCAATCTTGGTTTCATCAGACCAGAGAATCTTGTTTCTAATGGTCTGAGAGTCCTTTAGGTGCCTTTTGGCAAACTCCAAGTGGTCTCTCGTGCCTTTTACTGAGGAGTGGCTTCTGTCTGGCCACTATACCATAAAGGCCTGATTGGTGGAGTGCTGCAGAGATGGTTGTCCTTCTGGAAGGTTCTCCCATCTCCACAGAGGAACTCTGGAGCTCTGTCAGAGTGACCATCAGGTTCTTGATCACCTCCCTAACCAAGGTCCTTCTCCCCCGATTGCTCAGTTTGGCCGGGCGGCCAGCTCGAGGAAGAGTTTTGGTGGTTCCAAACTTCTTCCATTTAAGAATGGAGGCCACTGTTCTTGGGGACCTTCAATGCTGCAGTCATTTTTTTTGTACCCTTTCCCAGATCTGTGTCTCAACACAATCCTGTCCCAGAGCTCTATGGACCATTCCTTCGACCTCATGGCTTGGTTTTTGCTCTGACATGCACTGTCAACAGTGGGACATTTTATGTAGACAGGTGTGTGTGCCTTCCCAATCAACTGAATTTACCACAGGTGGACTCCAATCAAGTTGTAGCAACATCTCAAGGATGATCAATGGAAACAGGAGCTCAATTTCGAGTCTCATAGTAAAGGGTCTGAAAACTTATGTAAATAAGGCATTTCTATATATTTTTTTAATACATTTGCAAAGAATTCTAAAAACCTGTTTTCGCTTTGTCATTATGGGGTATTGTGTGTAGATTGAGAGAACATTTATTTAATACATTTTAGAATAAGGCTGTAACAAAACGTGGAATAAGTGAAGGGGTCTGAATACTTTCCGAATCAAAGTGTGTGTGTGTATGTATATACACAGTTGAAGTCTGAAGTTTACATACACCTTAGCCAAATACATTTAAACTCAGTTTTGCACAATTCCTGACATTTAATCCTAGTAAAAAGTCCCTGTCTTAGGTCAGTTAGGATCACCACTTTATTTTAAGAATGTGAAATGTCAGAATAATAGTAGAGAGCATGATTTATTTCAGCTTTTAGTTCTTTCATCACATTCCCAGTGGGTCAGAAGTTTACATACACTCAATTAGTATTTGGTAGCATTGCCTTTAAATTGTTTAACTTGGGTCAAACGTTTCAGGTAGCCTTCCACAAGCTTCCCACAATAAGTTGGGTGAATATTGGCCCATTCCTCCTGACAGAGCTGGTGTAACTGAGTCAGGTTTGTAGGCCTCCTTGCTCGCACACGCTTTTTCAGTTCTGCCCACAAATGTTCTATAGGATTGAGGTCAGGGCTTTGTGATGGCCACTCCAATACCTTGACTTGGTTGTCCGTAAGCCATTTTGCCACAACTTTGGAAGTATGCTTGGGGTCATTGTCCATTTGGAAGACCCATTTGCGACCAAGCTTTAACTTCCTGACTGATGTCTTGAGATGTTGCTTCAATACATCCACATAATTTTCCTTCCTCATGATGCCATCTATTTTGTTACGTGCAACAGTCCCTCCTGTAGCAAAGCACCCCCACAGCATGATGCTGCCACCTCCGTGCTTCACGGCTTGCAAGTACCCCCTTTTTCCTCCAAACATAACGATACAAACATAACGATGGTCATTATGGCCAAACAGTTCTATTTTTGTTTCATCAGACAAGAGGACATTTCTCCAAAAAGAACAATCTTTGTCCCCATGTGCAGTTGCAAACCGTAGTCTGGCTTTTTTATGGCGGTTTTGGAGCAGTGGCTTCTTCCTTGCTGAGCAGCCTTTCAGGTTATGTCGATATAGGACTTGTTTTACTGTGGATATAGATACTTTTGTACCTGTTTCCTCCAGCGTCTTCACAAAGTCCTTTGCTGTTGTTCTGGGATTGATTTGCACTTTCCGCACCAAAGTACGTTCATCTCTAGGAGACAGAACGCGTCTCCTTCCTGAGCGGTATGAAGGCTGCGTGGTCCCATGGTGTTTATACTTGCGTACTATTGTTTGTACAGATGAACGTGGTACCTTCAGGCATTTGGAAATTGCTCCCAATTATGATTTATTTTTCTGAGGTCTTGGCTGATTTCTTTTGATTTTCCCCTGATGTCAAGCAAAGAGGCACTGAGTTTGAAGGTAGGCCTTGAAATACATCCACCGGTACACCTCCAATTGACTCAAATGATGTCAATTAGCCTTTTAAAAGCTTCTAAAGCCATAATCATTTTCTGGAATTTTCCAAGCTGTTTAAAGGCACAGTCAACTTAGTGTATGTAAACTTCTGACCCACTGGAACTGTGATACAGTGAAATAGTCTATCAAAACAATTGTTGGAACAATTACTTGTCATGCACAAATTAATGTCCTAACCAACTTGCCAAAACTAGTTTGTGAAAAAAAAAGTGGAGTTGTTGAAAAATGAGTTTTAATGACTCCAACCTACGTGTATATACAGTGAGGGGAAAAAGTATTTGATCCCCTGCTGATTTTGTACGTTTGCCCACTGTCAAAGAAATGATCAGTCTATAATTTTAATGGTAGGTTTATTTGAACAGTGAGACAGAATAACAAAAAAATCCAGAAAAACACATGTCAAAAATGTTATAAATTGATTTTCATTTTAATGAGGGAAATAAGTATGACCTCCTCAATCAGAAAGATTTCCCTCGGCCCCCAGGCCGAGGGAGATTAACAGTTATTGTGTTTCTTCCATTTGCGAATAATCGCACCAACTGTTGTCACCTTCTCACCAAGCTGCTTGGCGATGGTCTTGTAGCCCATTCCAGCCTTGTGTAGGTCTACAATCTTGTCCCTGACATCCTTGGAGAGCTCTTTGGTCTTGGCCATGGTGGTGAGTTTGGAATCTGATTGATTGATTGCTTCTGTGGACAGGTGTCTTTTATACAGGTAACGAGATGAGATTAGGAGCACACTCTTAAAGGGAGTGCTCCTAATCTCAGTTTGTTACCTGTATAAAAGACACCTGTCCACAGAAGCAATCAATCAATCAGATTCCAAACTCACCACCATGGCCAAGACCAAAGAGCTCTCCAAGGATGTCAGGGACAAGATTGTAGACCTACACAAGGCTGGAATGGGCTACAAGACCATCGCCAAGCAGCTTGGTGAGAAGGTGACAACAGTTGGTGCGATTATTCGCAAATGGAAGAAACACAATAACTGTTAATCTCCCTCGGCCTGGTGCTCCATGCAAGATCTCACCTCGTGGAGTTGCAATGAACATGAGAACGGTGAGGAATCAGCCCAGAACTACACGGGAGGATCTTGTCAATGATCTCAAGGCAGCTGGGACCATAGTCACCAAGAAAACAATTGGTAACACACTACGCCGTGAAGGACTGAAATCCAGCAGCGCCCGCAAGGTCCCCCTGCTCAAGAAAGCACATACATGCCCGTCTGAAGTTTGCCAATGAACATCTGAATGATTCAGAGGAGAACTGGGTGAAAGTGTTGTGTTCAGATGAGACCAAAATTGAGCTCTTTGGCATCAACTCAACTCGCCGTGTTTGGAGGAGGAGGAATGCTGCCTATGACCCCAAGAACACCATCCCCACCGTCAAACATGGAGGTGGAAACATTATGCTTTGGGGATGTTTTTCTGCTAAGGGGACAGGACAACTTCACCGCATCAAAGGGACGATGGACGGGGCCATGTACCGTCAAATCTTGGGTGAGAACCTCCTTTCCTCAGCCAGGGCATTGAAAATGGGTTGTGGATGGGTATTCCAGCATGACAATGACCCAAAACACACAGCCAAGGCAACAAAGGAGTGGCTCAAGAAGAAGCACATTAAGGTCCTGGAGTGGCCTAGGCAGTCTCCAGACCTTAATCCCATAGAAATTCTGTGGAGGCAGCTGAAGGTTCAAGTTGCCAAACATCAGCCTCAAAACCTTAATGACTTGGAGAAGATCTGCAAAGAGGAGTGGGATAAAATCCCTCCTGAGATGTGTGCAAACCTGGTGGCCAACTACAAGAAACGTCTGACCTCTGATTGTCAACAAGGGTTTTGCCACCAAGTACTAAGTCATGTTTTGCGGAGGGGTCAAATACTTATTTCCCTCATTAAAATGCAAATCAATTTATAACATTTTTTACATGCGTTTTTCTGGATTTTGTTGTTGTTATTGTGGCTCTCACTGTTCAAATAAACCTACCATTAAAATTATAGACTGATAATTTCTGTCAGTGGGCAAACGTACAAAATCAGCAGGGGATCAAATACTTTTTTCCCCCTCACTGTATATATATTTTTTCAAGACTCAACGGGCATATCATTTAAGTCCCAAAGAAATGTGTAGCAACTGCAGATTGCACCTTTACACAGGCTTTAAGTTGTTATACGCATTAGTTAATGTCTTTGATATTTCGGAATATACAAGCTTTACTTCAAAACAAATGGCACAGGTACTCGACTGCATAACCAAACATTTGCTATAGAGAACAATGACAGGTTCTTTATGATCCAATTTTACAATTCTATTTCAATGTCTTCACAATGAGCATGCAAATGGTTTTGCTAGAATGTTGGGTAACACTACTTGAAGTGTCCATCTCTCTCTCCCCCCAAGATCAACTAGTGAAAAAATATGGCTTGAGCTGCCTGTGTAAACGCATTTTAAATAGAGTAAAAACATTAGAGTATTAATTAAATGTTTAAGTTTGGCCGGGTGTGTGACCCGTATGAATTTCAGGCTTGCAGGTTGTTACAGGATATTTTGTAGTGGTAGTTGGCATCATCACAACTGGAGTCTTCCTTGTGGGTACTGGCAAAGCTAAACTGTGAAAGAAAATAAAAAAAGAATTCAGTCAGGTCATTTGGAACGTAGACATTTACAGAAGACTCACTTTTCATTGGAGCCTGCCTTTACCAGGGGTGTCAGACTGGATCTCCCTCAGTAAAGATCTAGTGATATTGGACTTTCAAACTCCAAAAACTGAAAAGCACATTCAAATTGACTAGAATAAAAACGAAAGTGCTCAATGACCAGTTTAGTCACATTACAATTCCAGTCTGATTCAGGCAGTAAATGAAATATTCTATCAGCATACAATGGGGTGATTGGCACACTGCCTAGTAGCACAGCCCCTTTAGGACCAGATATCCAATGTAACTATTGACAAAGCCGATAGTTTGCAGCTTTGACTCGTCAAAGGGGTGTTACAAAAATGTAGAACCATACCTATAAGTTGTCTGGATGACGACAGGCCCGTCTTTGGGTGAGTATTGCTTGTAGAACATGATCCCATTCATCATACTGGTTGTCCTTCTGAAAGAGGTTAGCCAATCAATTTAATCCAACATGTGGACAAGACTGCACAGGTTCTGCTCCAGGGATGGCCAGAGTTCTGTTTGTCAACAGTCTTCACCACTTCAGTGGAACACACTGGCGAGAAGTGACAGACAGTCCCAGATACAATATCATCCAATGTGCCCCAACAATGGCCATTTTCAAGGTAGTCCATTGCCATAATGCTGCACCAATAATCAGATCGCAATGCCTGGAGAAGGCAGATGCTCAGCGCAACGGCAATGAAGACGACCTGAAACGCGACTGACACCAATACTTAGTGCCTTGCCTAGTCTCGCAGATCAGCTCAGTAGTTGATGAGGTAGCGTTTGGTAGAGGCATGCTGAACTTTCAGCGTCTTGGCGTCCCTCGGTAGGATCTCAAATGTACCAAACTGGCTCAACGTTATATCCTGTGATAAATAAAGTAGAACGTTCATGATGCACCAACACTAGCATAAAACCACAGCTACAATAGTTTCCATGGAATAGTGATGTGACCACCTCACCTCAGATGTATCCGATGGTGGAGAGAAACATTCAGGGTCACACTGGTTTTCGCAGAGCATAATGTACCTACGCTGCATTGCGGTCAGGACCGACGCCAACCTCCCACATGTATTTGAATGGCTGGATGCCCCGCTGGAAGCTCTGATGCCCTCTGTGCAGATGCCTTTGAAGGCTGGAGGGACTGTGGGAGAGAAGTAATGGTCAGAATTACCATGTCAATGCATGAAAACACTTTGTAGCTGCCTAATACTAACTGATGGTCAAGGACTCTTTTTTTTTTATGAGGCAGGGGAAAACAGGGCAACATGGCTAGTGGTTGGGTCGCTGGGCTGTATCAGAGTTGCCATAAGGCAGTGTCAGAACCAGAAGGCTAGGAAGACCATCGTGAAAAAAAGTTGCAGCCAAGGTCTTTCTTAATAAAGCTTCAAGTCAACTTGCATTGAACTGAGCCACGACCGAGGCCAGGTAGTAGTGGCGCAAGGTAGCCTAGCAGTTAGAGCATTGGGCCAGTAACCGAAAGGTCACTGGTTCGAATACCCGAGCCGACAAGGCAAGAAAAATAATCTGTGCCGTACAACTATG
Source organism: Coregonus lavaretus (assembly GCF_964263955.1). Classification (NCBI taxonomy): domain Eukaryota; kingdom Metazoa; phylum Chordata; class Actinopteri; order Salmoniformes; family Salmonidae; genus Coregonus; species Coregonus lavaretus. The sequence goes on along the minus strand of NC_140026.1, from coordinate 15,321,274 downwards.
GCTGACCCCATAAAACCACATATTTCACTGCGCCTAGCTGGTGTGTGACAACTTTTTTTATAGAGCCCCTGAGGCAGGAATACCAAAGTGTAGTATCCAACGACTGGATACCCCCTCTTCAATTAAGTACTGAGGAAGTGACATTAGTGGCCAACAAATCTCAAATAAAATGCATACAACGCATCTGGTAGCCATCTCGTGACATGGCACTCCCCAGTGTCACTAAACAATTATATTTCATGTCAATGGTGTTATTCAGTTATGTACCATTCATGGAACAATGGGGTCTTCGAAAGGAACCTGGATGACAGCCACATCGGTTCAGTTGGCATGGAAACCCCTAGTGACTGGGTAGACATTTTGAATAGCCTCTGGTATGGTGAAGTAGTGTCCCTTGGGCTTCACAGCCACCAGGTCAACATCGTAGGGGAAGTTCCCCAGGTACATGGTAAACACACGCTTCTCAATGACAGTTTTCTATGGTAGGAGAAGGATGACAGTTACATGGCAACCATTACAAAGGAGGCAGATCTTATTTTCCTGACACAGGGACAAGATACTTGGTGACATATTGCAGGGTAACTGATTAATACATTGTAGGTTGGGATTTTAGGTTGTCACAGAGTAAAGAGTTCTCCACGTCACCCAGCGTGCATTAGCCTACATTAACACTGGACTGTGCAGGACCCTACATTTTAATAATATTGTACGCTGGGCGGAGTGGAGAACTCTTTACTCTGTGACAACCTAAAATCCCAACGTGCTACTGCTCGAGGCACAAGGAGGATCAGTTGCCAGGCAAAGGAGCAATTTCTGATTGGCTACTGGAGCTCCTTACGGTTAATGGTGAAGAGGGGGTGGCACAGAATGGGCGTGAAGGGGGAGTCTGGTTTCTACACCGCCATTGTCCATAAATGTGTTCATAGTAGAGACTGACCTCAAAGTCATTGTGCATGTTCTGTTCCAAGGTCAAGTCTGATTTGAAACATCATTTCAGGTCAAAGGTTTACACTTCCAATGTCTTGAAACAAAACCATGTCAATAAACAAGTTAGTGCTCATTAACTTACCAATAAGTGAGACTTAGGTTCAATACCAGTAAATGCCAAGAGTGCAGACACCACAAGGTATCTATCCCAACATGCAACCTGAAAGACATTAGGTTACCATTGGCATAAAGTGTATTCTAACAAGTTAAAAAGGTAAGAAGAATTCTTACTTACCCATTGAAGGCACAACACCATGTACACCCACAAACACTGCAAGTAGTAAGGAAACTCTAGAGGGGTGAGAATTAATCAACTGGTAACCAATTAATTGCCCTGCAGTATAATTGAACATATTGAAGCTCTATTATAGAAGTTAGTAGTTTTATAAAACAAATACATTTATTTAAATGGCACTTACCTGTGAAATCCAGTTGCCATTTTTCAGGAAGCTGCAGATCTTTCAACATGGATTGCAATTCCAACAGCATGAAAAGAACTACAGCAATGCCTTTAAATTGTTCTGCCCATTATGGAAAGTCAAACAGGAAAATGGCAAAGCTGCATAAAGATGGAGGAATTCAGATCTGAAATCGTTGTTTTTAGCACTATCCACAAACTACAGCACTCAACATGGTTCAATGTGCCAGTAAATCAGCACAATCTACTTTTTAAGTTGCCACCGAATTGGGATCATGTATACTGTGCTAATGCAAAACCAAATCAGTAATGGCAAGGTACAGTGCAGTAGGTATGTGTGACACATACATGGGGGGCCTGCACCTTGTGGTTACTTTGACTGGTTTTATTTTTTTCCTATCCTAATGACACAATTGACAACAGACTTGCGACAGTTGCCAATCTGCAATTTCACTGATGTACTAAGCGTCTAGATAGTCTTATCATTGAAAATAGGTGTAATGCATTTAGCATTAACGTATACAGATCTACAGTCGTAGTCAAAAGTTTTGAGAATGACACAAGTATTGGTCTCCACAACGTTTGCTGCCTCAGTGTTGATGATGGCAATTTGCATATACTCCAGAATGTCATGAAGAGTGATCAGATGAATTGCAAAGTCCCTCTTTGCCATGAAAATGAACTTAATCCCCCCAAAAAAATTCCACTGCATTTCAGCCCTGCCACAAAAGGACCAGCTGCCATCATGTCAGTGATTGTCTCGTTAACACAGGTGAGAGTGTTGACGAGGACAAGGCTGGAGATCACTCTGTCATGCTGATTGAGTCAGAATAACAGACTGGATGCTTTAAAAGGAGGGTGGTGCTTGAAATCATTGTTCTTCCTGTGTCGTCATCATTGCTTTGCACAAAAAGGGCTTCACAGGCAAGAATATTGCTGCTAGTAAGATTGCACCTAAATCAACCATTTATCGGATCATCAAGAACTTCAAGGAGAGAGGTGCAATTGTTGTGAAGAAGGTGTCAGGGCGCCCAAGAAAGTCCAGCAAGCGCCAGGACCATCTCCTAAAGTTGATTCAGCTGCGGGATCGGGGCACCACCAGTGCAGAGCTTGCTCAGGAATGGCAGCAGGCAGGTGTGAGTGCATCTGCACGCACAGTGAGGCGAAGACTTTTAGAGGATGGCCTGGTGTCAAGAAGGGCAGCAAAGAAGCCACTTCTCTCCAGGAAAAACATCAGGGACAGACTGATATTCTGCAAAAGGTACAGGGATTGGACTGCTGAGGACTGGGGTAAAGTCATTTTCTCTGATGAATCCCCTTTCCGATTGTTTGGGCCATCCGGAAAACACCTTGTCCAGAGAAGACAAGGTGAGCGCTACCATCAGTCCTGTGTCATGCCAACAATAAAGCATCCTGAGACCATTCATGTGTGGGGTTGCTTCTCAGCCAAGGGAGTGGGCTAACTCACCATTTTGCCTAAGAACACAGCCATGAATAAAGAATGGTACCAACGCATCCTCTGAGAGCAACTTCTCCCAACCATCCAAGAACAGTTTGGTGACGACCAATGCCTTTTCCAGCATGATGGAGCACCTTTCCATAAGGCAAAAGTGATAACTAAGTGGCTCAGGGACAAAACATCAAAATGTTGGGTCCATGGCTAGGAAACTCCCCAGATCTTAATCCCATTGAGAACTTGTGGTCGATCCTCAAGAGGCGGGTGGACAAACAAAAACCAACAACTTCTGACAATCTCCAAGCATTGATTATACAAGAATGGGCTGCCATCAGTCAGGATGTGGCCCAGAAGTTAATTGACAGCATGCCAGGGCGGATTGCAGAGGTCTTGAAAAAGAAGGGTCAACACTGCAAATATTGACTCTTTGCATAAACTGAATGTCATTGTCAATGAAAGCCTTTGACACTTATGGAATACTTGTAATTATACTTCAGTGTACCATAGTAACTACTGACATAAAGATCTAAGAACACTGAAGCAGCAAACTTTGTGGAGACCAATACTTTTGTCTTTCTCAAACCTTTTGACCACGACTGTACAGTATTCTTTAATCAGAGACGATTCATAAGACCCTGAAATAGCCACCAGGCGGCGCCATTGCCATTTACCAAACGACAATGATCATCAATTGGCTGTGACACCTGTGGGTTAATCAACAACAAAACTTGTGCCAACATGTTTCAGTACCTTAAACCTATTGCTAATCCATTAGAAATAGTTGAAGCTTCTGAAACTTACATCCGTGATTGTCATGACAGTTTTGGTAGCCTATTTTCATTGCGCACTGTTTGATGTTGATCCTTGCATATTTTATTTGTTGTAGTGAAAGATAAAAGTATTTTCAGCGAAATGAGCAACAACATGGAAGTTCTTCTAAGGTCAATGAGTTTTCAATCATTATAGCCTACTGATACAGAAGTAACAATTTAGTAGACTGTGAACAACACACTACAATTGAATTGCCAAGTAGTCGCCTAAAATGAGCAACAAAAGAGTAGATGGAGAAGACACAACATTACCATAATCTTGACTGGTTTGTTTGCTGCATGAAAATTATGCTGGAAATGAGATATTCAGCCAATACCTTTTATGTCATATTCCAATATCTGTGTTGTCTTTCCTCCAACAACAGAGCTCAAGGCAGGTGGTCCTTCCTCCATTCTCCAATCGGACCCTCCACCATCCCTCCTTCCTGCCCCTGTACATGGCAGCCATGGGGTTGGCCCAGTACCCCTGGAGACTACATCAACAGCCAGGTGAGGACAGGCGCACCACCACCTCTCTCAGGTGGGTTAGTGCAATCCGGGATCCTTAGGACGTCCCTACCCTAAACCGTACCCCGTACCTAACTCTAACCTGAATCTTAACCATTTAAAATGTCAACTTCAATGGGGTGACGTCAAAGTTGGGGCATCCCAAGGATCCCATTTAGACTTTACCATCTGACTTCTTGGACCCTCTGCTAACCTTTGACCTTTAAGGGTTAGCCACATACCAGTCTGCGTCAAATTTGACAGTGATTTTACAGGATTCAAATTACATATTGACTTTTGGGGGTGCCTTGGAAATAGTATGTTTGTCTTTTAAACTCTCATCATCCCTTTTAATGTTAATTTCAACACTATTGGCCCCTGATTTGACCCTAACCCTTATTGTAAACCTAACCCTAACCTTAGCAAGCAGTTGCTTATCAATAGATAGTATGACTATCTGTAGAGCATGTACATTTGCCCTTTTGCACATTGAAATTCCTTAATTGCAGATAACTGTAGTGTATTAGATGTCAACGGCCCATCCTCACCAGACCAAGGCCCAGAGAGAGGGTACAGGGACGATGAAGTTCCCAGGAACCAGACACTGGACAGGCCCTCTAACAGAAGCCCTGAAAATCTACCTCTCCAGTACTTCTCACCAGAAGAGTGTGAATGTGATTCACTGCCATTAGAAGACGATGAAACCTGCCTCCCCTGAAGCTTTGCCTACAATAACCAGTATTTTGGGATGTGACCCTGAGAAATGGGACTGTCACAGAGTCTGAGGGGACAGCTGTGGATGCCTTGTTAAGACTGAGTGACCTCACAACCCATGGTGTCCTCATTTCAGTTAGACCTCCTCAAATATGCACAACTTAAATTTGATGGTTCAGCTCCGGTTCAATTAGAGAAAACAAAACTGTAATTGAAGACCTTTAACCACTTCAGCTTCCTATGTGCCATTTTTAAATGTGTTACTTGCCAAATAGTTAAATATGATAATATATTCATCTTCTAGACTCAAGTTAATCTTATCTGATGTGTTAAAAACACTCCAATTTAAAAATAATAATAAAAAAAATAAAAAAAAACACTTGTTTTATTAAGAACAATACTGTCTTGAACCAGAGAAAACCCACTCGCTCAAACACACAGTACATGTACGTACAGCATAGATCACAGTGCATGAATCTACAATAGTATCCCAGCATTCACAATGATAGTCAGCCACAGGGGGCACTTCAACCATAGAGGACAGACAAAGACAGATAGCCAAACTATTGCGCAATACCAGCAGCTGCACACCAAGGGCCTGATTCAAACTTAAGAAATGTACGCCTTTCCTACACACTTCTCAGTAGTTGGCAGAGTGCAAATTACAGAGTGCGACATTTATGACAGTGTTATTTGTCATTATTAAGCATTCAACAATTGAATTGGAACATTGAACTTAAACCCTGTATGAATCAAGGATCTTGGAGATCTCTGAAAATGCACTGTAAGTGTAACTATGCTTACGTAACATTTTATTATGTTTCGCCATGACAACAGTTCTCATCGGCACACAAATCCAAAATAATGTAGGCCTATGCCATTGCAAAATTGAACCCTTCTAACCGTCATTAACCTCTTCCATCCAAAAGAGTCACCTTATAGGCCTACTGTCATTATCGTACACTGCACATTGGTGTCTAGCTGTAGGCTAGTGATATTGTTGACCATCAGCTGATCCAGGAAAGAAAACAAATATTGACAGAAAATAATCAAGTTTAATAAATGGTCTGCTACTTCTGGCCACGGATTGCACAGAGAACACCAGTATCCGCACGCAGAGCGCTCTAAACAGCTGACTGACAAAATCTAACAATGATAAATCAACGGCTAAATATAATGCGTTGGAATAAAGGCAATTTTTTTTATCAAGGACACATGGCAAACAAATTGTGAAAAATGAGGAAGTACAAAGGAAAATCTGTACATAAAGGAGCTCAGTAGAGGCTGAAATTGCACTACTGAGTGGACAGCTCCACCATATAGAAATGAATGGTTTAAAACATGAAAGAGAGGTGTGGGTGTTTGTTTCATTTGGAAGCTTTTATTTGTATTTACCACTGTAAAACACATTAACCACTACATTTTAAACAAATAGGAGAATGGTTAAATTAGCATTATTCAGTTCCCCAAGTTTAGCTACCCTAAATGCAACAGAAGTCAATTCAGGGGAGCTAAGCCCCCCCCCCCCCCCCCCCCTCTCTCGGCTCCCCCGTAATTTGCACCCTGGTAGTTCGTAGTCAGATTTAACTAATGCAGGAGCATAATGCGCTCTACAGGTGTGTGTACCTTGCACACACTGAATACATTTAATTCAACTGCTGAAAACCCTCCCACTTGCTGGCCAACAGATTTTCCCATGGAGTTTTCATTCAATAAGGTTTTCAGTACATTTATCTTAAGCCATCCCTTTAAATACGGTGTATCTTTAATTAGAATTTTGTTGACAGATTTACTAGAATACATCGAGAGAATGGGTTCAGAATATAGGGATCAATGAAAGAAAGCCATCAAAATATATGCATATTCATCTCCGATTCAACACCAACTAGTAGATTTAAAAAATACTCTGGTCTTGTAGATTATTTAGGCATATTTTAGGGCTAGGAAAGTATGTATGAATCATAAACTGGTTTGGAGAGCTTTTATGCACTAAATATATTGATGAATCAAAAATAGTGGCTTGATTCATCCTGAAAGTTGCCATATTCAAGTTCAACCCATACAATATTGGAAGGTGGGAAAAAGTGTACAATAGGGGTTGAACAATAGTCCTATAAATCTACTCTAATCCTCACTAATCATGGAACCGGGTTGAAACTGCTACGTGTGGTCTGAGTTCCATAATGATTCAAAATGTCCCAAATAATTGCACAATAGACCCCTTTCTGTGTTTACAAACATTACTGCAAGAGGGCGATGCACGCATGTTGGTGGCAGAACAAGGGGGAGGTCTTATAGACCGCCAGCAAAAAAAAAAGCCTCTATTTACATGTTGATTGAGTGCATTTCACACTACTTTTGGATTATAATTGGATTTAAGGCTCACATGAATGTCCTGCTTAATATAATGTTTGTGTCATCATCGCAAAGCAACTGCATTATACTTAAACACGTCAACTTCAACCAGTAAAATGGCTATTTCGCTAGCTTTTGCTACAGCCAATATCAATGAGTCTTAGCATTCTAGCTAACAACTGCTGCATTCAAAATTGTTATTTTGCAAAGCTCACAACCGAATATAATCTTAGCTACTGTTCAAGCATGAATCAAAACATCATTGCAAGCATATGATAACTTCTATTTTGTTTAAAAGTAATACAAACTTAAATCTAGACTATGTTGAATGGGCGCGATCTAACTGTAAGTCGCTCTGGATAAGAGCTTCTGCTAACTGACTAAAATGTCCAAAAAATGGTGATGGTTTCTTACTGCCGCCCAGAGTCGAGTGTAACCGGATCTATATGATCCGCAAAAAAAAGGCTTTATATCATCCACTAAGGTTAGCGACCCTCAGGAACAACTACATGGACATAACTGAAGAAAGAATGGTGAATGGAACGAATCAATATATAGGCTACAAATTGAAGGAAACTAACACTAAATATTTAACATGATACAAATTGTAAAATAAAACTAAGAAAAGCCCTGGCATATAATTAAAACATTCTAAAGCGCATAAATCAACTTGACAGGTTTGCCGCATTATGAAGGCATACAATTAAAATAATGGCACAGCTATTTATAGCCTACTTCGCTGGGAGAAAGGGGCCGCAATACATCATGTTGATTTGATTTTCAGTTTGCTTCCATATGACTGGTATAACATTTTTCTCCATGGATCATAAGGAAAAATAATCTAAAACAATTGCTATGTGTATTTACAATCCCCTTCTCATAACGGATTACTAAAATATCTAGCTCTTATCAATAGCTCTCATCAATGTATGAATTACAGTGCATGGAGAATGCTGTTATTTCTATCGGGAAAAAATAAAGTAGATGCTTTTCCCACTTGGAACCGACCTTATTCACGGATTCCTCGCGCATAAAGGTTTTGGAATTAAGTCAGTCAGAATACTGCGTATCTGTAAACAAACCATCGCCACACCTTCATTTCGTTGATGTCCACCCAAAACAAATAGCAGGTGATATGCTATTCTCATGCTTAAATTCACGGTCAGAATACGCATAGAGAGAAGTGCATGAAAGGGGAATTGCGGTCCATTTACGCCTGCTTAATTCGGCAAAAATACAATTCCAGCAAATCTGTCAGGGGTAAAGGTGGAGCAATTACCACAGAGTTTACACCTATCCAGTCCTTTCACATGTATTCAAGTGCCTAGGCTAGGGCGTGCTTGGGGCTGATTTGGAATTGGGCATCAGAACTAGTAGTCTATCAGGCCTGCTAAATAATGTAATACACCTATGATATAGGGCGGCAGGTAGCTTAGTGGTTAAGAGCGTTGTGCCAGTAAGGCCAAGCGTGTGCAAAGCTGTCATCAAGGCAAAGGGTGGCTATTTGAAGAATCTCAAATATAAAATATATTTTGATTTATTTAACTTTTTTTGGTTACTACATGATTCCATATGTGTTATTTCATAGTTTTGATGTCTTCACTATTATTCTACAATGTATAACATGTAAAAATAAAGAAAAACCCTTGAATGAGTAGGTGTCCAAACTTTTGACTGGTAGTGTACATGATTTAGCTATTACTTTTTTGTGTCCAAAAGTGACAGTCAAATGTATTCAACCCTGTAGTGATTACGAAACAGCAGCTGTAGGACTTGTGCTTATAGTACAATCCATTGGAAGGGACTTCAGAGTTTGTTCCATCTAACTGATAGTGTTCAGGAAATTTTTTATGATTTTGTTCATTCATCACCTTCCTTAACATGAACCACACAAATACCATGTCTGTAAAAAAAATATAGGTGTACTTATGTCAGAGGAAAAATACTGTACCGGTTCTCCTTGTCTGACCCTACCTCAGCTATTCCAGGTATGTTGGTGTTCACTGGGGAATGTGACTGACTGTGTGTTTGTTAGCATTATGGGCTGTCAATGCATTCCTGTGATGACTACTGTAGACTAATCATTGTCTGTTGGCAGTGTGTTACATAATGAAGACAATTTCAGCCACCAACTTGTTTTTTATTGTCACATACTAGTACGGCGCCCCTGGAGCAAATTAGGGTTAAGTGGCACGCTCAAGAGCACATCGAAAGACTTTCACCTTGTCGGCTCAGGTATTCGATCCAGTGACTTTTTGGTTACTGGCCCAATGCTCTAACCTCTAAACTACCTGCTGCCATGGTAGCGCTGGCTGATATATTGGCGCAGGGGCACTTTTCAACTGGGGCTTTCCTTTGGCAGTGTGGGGTTAGGTGCAGGTTCATACACACACACTATCAAACATGCACACTCACACAAACAAATACACTGAACATTAGGCAAACTTTACAGGGATGAGTACATTTTAGTTTGCCTGTAATAAATTAGGTTCAGAAGAAGTTCCTCATCCTTCTCCTTCCGTAAGACTACATTTCATTTCCTGGTTCTTAGTCTCCCGAGTGTGGCAGTGGTCTAAGGCACTGCATCGCAGTGCTAGCTGTGTCACTAGAGATCCTGGTTCGAATCCAGGCTCTGTCGTAGCCGGCCGTGACTGGGAGACCCATGGGGCGGCGCACAATTCGTCCAGGGTAGGGGAGGGAATGGTTGGCAGGGATGTTGGTAGAGCATGGCGTTTGCAACGCCAGGGTTGTGGGTTCGATTCCCGCGGGGGGCCAGTATGAACAAAAAAAATAATAATATGTATGCACTCACTAACTGTAAGTCGCTCTGGATAAGAGCGTCTGCTAAATGACTAAAATGTAAAAAAAAAAATGTAAAAGTTCCCGAAAAAAACATTATCCCATAACTTCACCAAATGAGCAATTTGTACAAAAACAAAACATGCCAATCGAACGATATGATAAGAAAGAACTCCTCCGAGAGCTCCTCATTTCTCCAGCTAAGAGTTCTTCAGGGGAGCATGCATGGCAAGCACTGGTTCACTCTCTCCTATCCAGTTTAATATTCCAACAATGTTCTAGTGACGTTATGTAAACATTCTGCGGATGTTCTGTCAACATTAAGGTGCTCCTAAGTCATGGTCTTTAATATTTAGGAACGTTCCCCTGATGTTCCACATTACGGGGTAGTCTTGGCCTTGTTGTTGGTGACGATGCTGGCGGCCTGAATGACCCGATAGCGTTCTCGAAGGTTCCGCCGCCGCACATACTCGTTGGTGATCTCTATAGCGTTCTCCATGGGGAACCAACCCTTCTGTCCGTTGGAGAGACGGATCCCCTCGTACCAACCTAAAGGGAGGGAATGTAGGTGGAGAAGGGAGGAGAGGAAGGGGCGAATGCAGGGGGGAGATAGGATGTTTATATATAAATCATGCAAAATAACCGACATCACAAATCAATAAACTGCTAATAGGTAGAGGACCAGGTTAAGGGTTGAATTAGAATTGTCGGGATAAAGACATACAAAGAGGGGGTTTGGGGGAAAGAGGAGTGTTTCATTTATTACTGTGTTATCATTTTATCAAGTAAAAAAATGATAATTTCTGGATTGTAAAATAAAGTGCTACCCAGTTTCCTAACTAACCACAGGTCAGGACATTAGTTTCCTGCCAGGACTTACCCTCGTTGGTCTTCCGCACCACGTTGATGATCTCACTGGGTTCCAGGGTGAGCTCATCAGCCTGCTGAGCAACATACTGCTCCACACACTGCACCTGAGGACAGTCTGAGGACAGAGACACAACAGTAAATATCAAGAAACCACACAATTATAAACCACAAGTGCAAATAGCCCAAAGTGTGTCCATGTAAGGCAAACTGAGGCTAGATGTGTGTGTGGATGGTTGAATTTGGCAACTAGCTCAGTCACTAATTGCTGCCTTACTGCGGCTAGTTATAGGGTGTGTGTCACCGAGCTATACCCAGTCACTCACCCCAGTCGTCATAGATAACCTCCTCCTTGTCCCCATCAGGTTTACTGGGGTTAGGGAACGCTGCTATCCACCTGTGCAGGTCAGACCTGAGAAGAAAGGATGAGGGGGGAAAAGAAAGACAAGAAGAGAGGAGAGAATGGACATGTGAAACAGACCATAGAGTGTGAATAGACGGGCACACTCACTCTCTCTCTCTCTCTCTCTCTCTCACACACACACTGTGTACTACTCACTGTGAAGGGGCCTTCATCAGTCTCTCCATCATGCGTCCCTGGTGGTTCTCCAGTAGAGTCAGGCAGAAGCAGTGTTCATAGCTAGGGCTCGAGGCCTGGTCGTCTCCTATTGGCTGAACCTGGACCAGGGAGCGGTGGGCGTGGTCCAACACCACAAACCGCTCCGAACTAACAGGGATAAGAGGATGATCCAATCACATTGAAGGGCTAAGACAGTCTAAGATGAGTCCTAGAATGTATGAATGTAGAGCCACCTTCTATTCTAGCATGACATTTGGTTATAAATTATTTGTGAAGCATTTTTGAGGGATAAAGGCTGTGTAAAGGTTTATAAAGGCTTCATAAAGCCTTATGAACACCATATGGGGGACTCACCCCTTCTTGGTGGCGATGATGACCAGGTCGTTGAAGAGGAAGAGGTAGACGGGGGTGAACTTGGGACGCAGGTTGAAGAGGGTGCTCCCTTTGGCCATCTCCTGTAACTCCCCACGCTTCTCCAAGAAACGGTTTTGGGAGATGATGGGGATAGCCTGATAGAGAGAGAGAGGGAGGGAGGGAGGGGGAGAGAGAGAGAGAGAGAGAGAGGGAGGGGGAGAGAGAGAGACGGAGTGAGGGAGGGAGGGAGGGAGAGAAAAAGAGAGAGGGGTGGGGAGGATAGATGGAGAGAGAGAGAGAGAGGTGGAGAAATTGAAAGAGAGGGGGGTAGAAAGAGAGAGAAAAATGTATAAGAATCAAGCAGAAAGGGATAGGTTTCTAGTGTATTTTGGTGGTGTATTAACTGACTGACTGACTGACTGATTCATTGGTTACCTTGAGCTTGTCAAACTCCAGCGTCTTGGAGAGGTGGATCAGCTCTTCCACCTGCTTCATCTTTCCCACCTCGGTGCTGCACTCCTCTATGATCTGAGAGGGATAGGAAGAGGAAGACAGAAAGAAAAAAAGAAAGAAAGAAATCGTGCTAGAAAAAGAACAAGAGACTGAATGAAAACAGTAGATCAGAGACCTCTTGGCAGCTCCTTCACTTTTCCTTTCACATAGACATGAGAAACAATCCACATAGCCCTTCTCTCATTTCATGTTCCTCTCTTTCACAAGTGTATCAAGTTCTTGTCTTTTTCAAGAGGTTCCCCCTCTACTTGAATAACACTAGCTGGTACTGCAGTGACAGACAGTCTTTATCTCTCTCTCCTGTACTTGGTCATATTGTCTGCAGTGACACAGTGAGTCTCTCTCTCTCACAATATGATATCCTCTATCCCACACAAAAGACCAGGGGATTGACGTCATTGTTCCATATTCCAGACCGGTGTGGAACACTGCTTTAGAATGGAACAGTCGGAACGTCTGTGAGCGGGCAGACGGACGGATGGAAAGAGGAAAGGTGTGTTACCTTAGAAACAGAGTCCAAGGCCTTGGAGGCAGTCTGCTCTTCTTCCGTCCCCTCATTTGTTCTCTTCAGGATATTCTGATAAACAACAACAACAACAACAAGCCATATTATACAAGACAAACAAATGACGATCTGGATTCAAGCCAAAAAATCTAATAAAGGTAATAAGGTTTAATGCTTTTCACTGTGATCACACTCCCTTGTAGTCCACATCACAGCGGCCCACAACAACTACAGTTACCATGATGCCCCTCACCTCGATGAGTATCTTGATGCGTGTGATTCGCTGGAAGGGCAGCAGCAGGAAGGACGTGAATGGCAGCCGCTGACACTGAGGAGACTCCTGCAGACGGGTGATGACCGCAGCAAACTCCACATTGGTTTTCCTGTGGTGACAAACACATAATTCAGGACCTCATCCTCCTCTGGTTGAGTAAATTGTCAGACCAAGAGGCCTCTGAGTAAGGTTGGAAAATTCAGGTAACGTTCCCAAAATTCCAAAGTTTTCCCAAAATTCCAGTTGGAAGATTCCTGGAATCAGGATCCTCTAACAGCGTTTTCAGGAAAATCAGGGAATTTTGGGTGAAATTAACAACATTTTGCAACCCTACCTGTGAGACCCAGTAATGAAGCCAGTCTTACATGAGGGAGGTGTAAGTCTTATCCTGGTAGATTTGGTTGCGTATCCTGGTAGATTTGGTTGCGGACGTAGTCGATGTAGACCGGGAAGTTGTGCTGCGCGTGGAAGTGGATGATGTCACAGATGTCGGAGAACACCAGACTCTCTTCCATACGGTTCTCCAGGTCCTTCAGAAAACTAATGGTGGGAGGGTTAGAAAGGTCAAAGGTTATGGTTGATTTCCTTGAGGGGTTTATTAACGCAACGAAACAGTGAAGGAGGAACATTTTTATTTATGTTCAAGTTGGGCTGGAGCAAAACCCTCCACACGCTGCTGAGTCATATCTGAGTCATTACTCCTTCCTTACTCTGACTCCCTACTGTTTTAGCCAAGTACCCCTCTCTAGCCCTTCCCCCATTCCTCCCTCTCTCTCACCTCTCGCTGACCCCCAGGACTCGCAGGACGTTGGAGAAGAGGGTCTTCCTGTCCCGGATGATCAGCACCTCCTCCAGCTCCCGGGATTCCAGGAAGTGTTCCTTGAGAACGCGTAAGGAACGCAGGTACGACGCTTCCGATGTCAACACCTCAAACATACTCTGAGGGGAGAGAGACAACGGGACGATGAACTTCTCATTCATACAGTACAATCAACCCATCACTGAAATATCCCAAGACATACCCATATTGGAATGATTAAATGGCCACATTTTTGTACTGAATTTACAATTGATGGTAACTGCTGGCATTCAGTCCATTGAGGTGAAATTCAGTCAACTAAAATATCAAATATTCACTTTACTTGATGACTAAAAAAGCCAAGTATGGATAACTGGCTGCATACGCGGGATTTGTATCTGAAAATGGGCGAGGCAAAAAAAGTGGATGAATCATCAGCAATGGGTGTAACATCAACACTTGTTGATTGGTTAGATGGTTTTTGATTGAGCTTTGTTGTTTTTCATTTCTTAATGCGTTTTCATTGGTCAGTTCCTGTGTGGTGATACTGATGCTTTGTTGGGATTGATGGTTCGTTTTTACGTAGCAGGTTAGGAGAATTAATGTAGCAGGTTAACGTAACAGGTTAGGAGAATGAGGTTATGGTTAGGAAAAGGGTTAGGGTTAGGCTTAGCTAAAATGCTCTCACAGTTGTAGCTACGCAAAGCTGCATTGAGTGGCAACAAATCCGCCAAATTAGTTGTTTGCTTTCCATACACCCACTTATGTTGATACGCCTGTTTATGTTGACACACCCATGTTCCGGCAGCCATGCAGTTACCTGTGAAAAACTGAGCAGTAAATTGAGCTTGCTTCTCTATCCTCATTCTTCCTTTCCCTCCCTCCCCTCCTATTCCTCCCCCACCCACCCACCCTCTTTCTCACCTCCTGGTACTTGCAATGTGCAGGGCTGAGGGTCTCCAGCACCCCACTGTCCCGTACTTCTTGCAGGTCCTGCCACAGGGTGCTCTGGCCCGGGGTGGGCAACGGAATAGTAGCACTGGCTGCCCCGTTGCCCATGCCCACCGCCCCCACGCCGCCCGACCCCATACCCACTCCACCCCGGCGCGCGGTCCAGTCCATGTGGAGGTCGGCACTGGTCTTGCTTGTGTTGCGACACACCGTCTGGCGCCGGATCTCCTTGTGGATGACGGTGGCACGGTACGTCTGGTACAGAGGTACTGAGGGGTCAAAGGGCAAAGGTGAAACCATTTTTAAAATATGAGGTTTTAATATGTGGGATAATACTCTATGGGTGACCCTCAAACAATGATGATGGACCAAGAATGTTCTGTTCCTTTGGTCTAATGTTTCACCTATAGTTCCACCTGTAACCTGATTCATCCGTGTCTGATATTTTGGGTGCGTTTTGGTTGTCAGGTAACATTTTTTACATTTTTTGTCATTTAGCAGACGCTCTTATCCAGAGTGACTTACAGTTAGTGAGTGCATACTTTTAAAAATATTTTTATTTTCATACTGGCCCCCCGTGGGAATCGAACCCACAACCCTGGCGTTGCAAGTGCCATGCTCTACCAACTGAGCTACACCTTACCGTCCTGCTGTCTGGACTCCCAGCCAATAGAGGATCCTCTCCTGAGAGGGGCACTAGCAAGAAGAAGAGCAGTGTGTTATATAACTGACTGAGCTGGA
This sequence comes from Coregonus lavaretus, assembly GCF_964263955.1. Lineage (NCBI taxonomy): Eukaryota > Metazoa > Chordata > Actinopteri > Salmoniformes > Salmonidae > Coregonus > Coregonus lavaretus. The sequence goes on along the minus strand of NC_140026.1, from coordinate 15,305,645 downwards.
CAATGAATGAGTGAGAAATAGGTCTGGTTCTAACACTTCAAATATCCTTCCTTCCTTTAATCACTGATAAGTGATTGGTTAAGTGATACCCTATCACCGTCACTAATCCAACCCTCTCTGATCTGTGGTCACTTACAGGAAGGACGATTTTCAACAGGGCCAAAACAAGACATGGGCGATGAGAGTAGAAGAGGAAATATGGAGGTCATCAGAAGAGAGATAAGAGGAAGAAATAGAAGAACATCAGGGATGAGTGAGCTTACCGCTCGTTTTCTGTGTCCTCCTCCTCTCCTTCAATGCTTCCATCCTCCTCTTGTTCTAGAGAGACACAAAAGCATGAACAATAAACCTTTTTCTATTGTATGACCTCTCACTGTAAAAGATGCTAGAAAACAGGTTTATTGTGTGTTTACTTGTATACCGACCTTTTATAGCTTGCTTGACAGAATGGACAGAGATGCCTGTCTTGGGGGGCTGAGGTGGGGGGACTCTGTAGCCTGCCCCGTGGAGTACTATGGGGCTGGTGGAAGGATTGGCGGGTGAGGGGCGCAGGGAGCGCCACTCCTCCGCGGTGGGCTGGGGTAAGGCGATACCCCCCCTGTGAACGGGCATAAGGTTGTGGCCGGGTGTTTTGGACTTGTCCTGGGCGAGGGCTAGCTGAGGTGGGATGGCCAAGGGGGCGTCCTCATTAGTCTGGGTTTGGGATGGGTCCGAATCGGACTGGATCGAAGTGTTGTCCTCCGAGTTGCTGGAGGACAGTTTTGACCAATGGACCGGTTTCTGAACCTTGATAAGGGGAATGTCCAGTTCTTGACAGATCTTTCTAGGTGTTGGCTCCGCCATTAGTAGAGTATCTTCATATATAGACTCCTCCTCCTCCTCTATGGAAGCTTTAAAATGGCTTGGTGGAGATTGGGTTTGTTTAGGGGGGATGGGTGGTGACTGGGGGCATTTTAGGGCCAAGGAGGTCAGAATGACCTGGGATCCCGGGTCTGACCTTCTCTGGTTGCCTTTGGATATCATCACATCCTGAACCTGGTTTAACTTAGCCTTCTTTAATATCTGCTCCGCCCCTTGCTCACTCGACAAACCGCTCCCCTCCTCCTCATCCCCCGCCTTGCTCTCCCCCTCCCCTCCTCTCTCCTCCTCCTCCGTTTCTGCCTCCAGCTCAATCTCCTCCTCCTCTTCTTCCTCTTCCTCATCGATGGGCACCCATACCAGCTTCATGCCGGGCATGTGAACGTGGCACACACAGCTGCAGTCCCAGTCGCAGCATGGATTAAGGGGCGTGTCTGAACCGTTCTCCGCCTCTGCTTTCACTTCTCCAATCAGCTGAAGCTCCACCTCCTTTCCGTCAGGTGCTGTGGGAGAGGGAGGGACATGGAGTTAGATGGTTTGGAGGGTCAACACATCAATAACATAGCTCTAACATAACATCACTTCTTACATCCACTGCCCCATGTTTGCTTAGACATTTGAAGTAATGGGAAATTAGCAACGCATCAGAAATACAATTATTACTTTATTGTTAAAAGGAACCCCAAAACTAGGGATCACTTTCTCTGTTTCAGGCCTGGATTGAACCTTGAACCTTGGCAGACTTAAACCCTCTATGGCATTCACTGATCACTGTGAATGTGTTGCTTCCTGGCTAGACTGTTCCTACATCTGTATTCTATGATAGCAGGGCATATCACTTTCACTGTGTCTGTGTGTATGTGTGTGTGTGTGAGCGTGTGTTCCTCTTTCTGTGTCCTGATTAACCTCAGTTCTCTATGGAAAGCTAAACATTAAAGGAAAACTCCACCCAGAAACTATATTTTGGTATTTGTTTCATTAGTCCATTGTTGACATAGTCCCAACATGTTTTGCTTGTCAGTTTTCAAGATATGTAACTTTCAAAATACAGAAATCATCCCCGTATGATGCATTTTGCATCATATGAAGCAAAATGCATCATCATATGATGCAAAATGCATCATACGGGGATCATTTCTGTATTTTGAAAGTGATGACTGTATGTCGCTTTGGATAAAAGCGTCTGCTAAATGGCATATTATTATTATTGTTATTATTGTTATAGTATTATTATTTTACATGGGAATGTGAGTGTGTGTGTGTTTTGGTTTACTATCCTTGTGGGGATATTTCACCAGTCCCCACAAGGTAAACTACTGTTTTAGGGGTTCAGTTTTGGGTTAGGGTTACAATTAGGGTTAGGGTTAAGTTTAGGGGTTTGGGGTTAAGGTTAGAAAAATGTGAAAAATATAATTCTGAATGGGAATCAATTATTTGGTCCCCACAAGGATAGTGACACAAACGTGTGTGTGTGTGTGTTTGTTCACTGTTTGCCTTTTTAGCCAAATTAACATCTGCAACGTTCCTATTTTCATAATTTATTTTTCTGCTTTGTCAGATAAACTTAGGGAATTATCAAGTTGTTTAGCTTCATGAGCATTTAATATGAACAGGAAACAGCCAAAAATGAAAATATGTATTTTGTTGATCTATTTTGATATTTGTTTGTTCTTTTCTGCAGTCAGAGATGCTACCAACTCCTTGTTTTCTTTCCCACTGCAACAGTAGAAACAGTGAGACACTCTTCAAGCCTTTTAAGCAGTGCAGTCTTAAACAGGGAGCCTCTGGCCCTCTCCCTCTATACCTATTTTTCTGTCGCTTTCTGCCTCTCTTCGACATCTCTACATACCGTCTCTCTGCCTCTCTGTACCGTTTCGCTCTCTCTCTCTCTCTCTCTCTCTCTCTCTCTCTCTCTCTCTCTCTCTCTCTCTCTCTCTCTCTCTCTCTCTCTCTCTCTCTCTCTCTCTCTCTCTCTCTCTCTCTCTCTCTCTCTCTCTCTCTCTCTCTCTCTCTCTCTCTCTCTCTCTCTCTCTCTCTCTCTCTCTCTCTCTCTCTCTCTCTCTCTCTCTCGCACACACACACACACACACACACACACACACACACACACACACACACACACACACACACACACACACACACACACACTTCTCGTCCCAGAGTGGTGTGTTGGAGTACAGACAGTATGTGTCAGTAGACCAGTTTTACCTATACAGAGCTGTGTTTACCTACAGTATACAGATGCACTGACAGAACCTGTTTCTGTCTGTTAGGGGAGTTAGATCACGTGTTCTAGCCACACCTGTTTGTTTCTAGGTGAGGTGAAAACAGTTGTCTCCCTCACAGCCTCAGGAACTAGGGAAAACACACGAGCAGAGATTCTGCTCACAATGGAACATACCGCACATACTGCACTCGCATGTGACATGCATATAGGTGACGTTTGCTGCATGTGGTAAACATCAAACTGACAAAGACATTTTGTAGCGGTACATGAAACCTGTCAATGTTTGTTCCATTCAAATTCCAAACAGATTGTTTTCTTAACCTGCCACCCTAGGGCTCGCTTGTGGGGTTTGGCTGGGAATGTTGTTAATGCTCTCTGTTGATATGTTATGAAAGTGATTATGTCATGTGTTACTGTGTTACTTGACAACACTGATTAATGAACACCCATATCATTTTGTTGCTCTGTCTGTAATGCTTGCCTTGTAGATATGTAGGCTACATTGCTAATGCTAACAAATTATCAGTCCCTATCATAACATTTTTGTGAGAGGCCTCATAAAAATTAATATTGATTAATTAATTTATTGATATACTGACTGACCCTACCTGATCGACTGACTGGGATGCCATTCCCCTCCTCTCCTCCAGGGGTCTCCATCTTAGCCTGTGGCAGGATCCGGCTCCTATTCATGGGCAGTGGAGGAGCCTGGTCTGGACCCCCAGACTGCTGCACGGAGGGCCGGGTCGGTTTGGGTTTGACTGTGGGGGCCCTTCTGGGCCTTCGGGTCCGGAGAGGAGGATCGGTGGTTAGTGTAGCATCTCCACTGGTGGTTGGTGGAGTCTCTGGGTGGCTGAACTTACTCACAATGCTCTTGACTTTCGCCCCCGAATTGCGGGCTTTGCTGCCCCTCTCTCCGAGCTGGGAGGGGGTGGAGGGGGCTCCATTGGAGGTAGGGGGTTTCCTCGAGATGGGGGGCCGGGGTTTGGACGTGAGGTGTTCCGGGAAGGACATATTGAGGAGTTTGGACTTTCGGGGGTATTCCAATCTGAGCCCTGACCTAGCAGAGGTCAAGTCAAGGGGTCAGTTTTGGCATGTCATTTTCACCTGGAGAGGACAGAGAGAGAGAAAGACTGAATACAGCCAGTCTGAATGATGGCAGTCTGACAGAGTTTCTCATTACTAGTGTCATTATACTGTTTTATTTTGTTCTCAGGTATGATATCAAATCAAATCAAAGTTTATTGGTCACGTACACAGTTTAGCAGATGTTATAGCGGGTGCAGCGAAATTATTGTGTTACTAGCTCCTAACAGTGCAGTAAAAATGTCAAACAAGTACACAAATAATAATCAAAAACCAGAAACCAGAAATATGATATGTGGTAATACAACCATTGTAAGCATTCAATATGACAGCAATATAACTTTTCATACACACAGAGCATCATTCTGTAATCAAATCCTAATAATCTAATAAAGATTTCTCTGTAGCTGTACAAGAGATCCTCGAGTGAAAGAAAGAAAGGAATGGAAACTTGGACTGGTAAGAGGCACACCTTCCGAGACGCCTTCACAACAGGTTCTATTCCCTAAAATGCTACACCCATAGGATTGAGCAATAACTATCGTTCTGAGAAACCAGCTGACACTACCACAGATGAGGAATGATGATAAAGCTATAGGACAGCTTGGCATTATAAAGTGCAAAATGAGGCAACATTGTGGGTATTCATATATCTTGCTTCCCTTGGCGCAGGTAGCCTAGCAGTTAAGAGTGCTGAGCCAGTAACTGAAAGGTTGCTGGTTCAAATCCCTGAGCTGGCAAGGTGGAAAAATCTGCTGTTCTGCCCTTGACCAAGGCAGTTACCCCCAACAACAACTGCCTTGGTCAACTGCTGCAATTCTCTGATTCAGAGGGGTTGGGTTAAATGCAGAAGACACATTTTGGTTGAATGCATTCAGTTGTGCAACTGACTAGGTATCCCCTTTCCTGGCCTGTAGTCCTACTTGTTGTTCCCCATTTCCAGGACTGGCCCAGACATGCAGTTAAAATCCTACAGGTGTGTGTGTATGTGTGTGTGTGTGTGTGTGTGTGTGTGTGTGTGTGTGTGTGTGCGTGCGTGCGTGCGTGCGTGCGTGCGTGCGTGCGTGCGTGCGTGCGTGCGTGCGTGCGTGCGTGCGTGCGTGCGTGCGTGCGTGCGTGCGTGCGTGCGTGCGTGCGTGCGTGCGTGCGTGCGTGCGTGCGTGCGTGCGTGCGTGCGTGCGTGCGTGCGTGCGTGCGTGCGTGCGTGCGTGTGTAAAATCAACCCAGCAAATTCAGTGAGCGACCTACCCCCCTAAGGTATGGAGTCATTTCACATATTTAATGGTTGCTAACCCCACCTCCTACACATACAGTACACTACTACTCTGTCTACAGCCTAAACTGCAAATATGAGTTACAGTATTTCAACAGTTTTATCTTGCAAGTATGCCACCTTGAACTATAATAATTTTACGGTTTTCAACTCTCTGAAAACTGAGGTTACATAAGTAGGTTTAATGATAGGCAACTCAACAATAAAATCTCCTTAATGACAGAGTCCATTCACCCATTGAAAGCTTGTTAAAATCATGCTCCGGAACATTGGAGAATACTAAGTATTTTTTAAACCTCCCGCTTTGGGCTGGATGTGTCAATGTGTACTTCATACATGTATAATCTATGAGCAGAATTACTGTTTTACCTCAATTAGCCACAAAATCCCTAGTTTGAAAGCAACTGTTTTTCTGGAAGCTGTGCCACGACATTTCCCCTACATGTTCCCCCACGTGGGCCAGCCCCCTGGCAATTTGAGTTCAACCTATGAGCTTTAGCCCCTCACCATACAGTGAGGGAAAAAAGTATTTGATCCACTGTATGAGTGACAGCTAGTAAGATGCACATGATGCATCCACAACAGAGTGAGAGAGAGAGAGTAATGACGTGGTGCACATATGTGACGCAGCACGCCATTTTCGGGGACCACTTTTGGCTTGTGAGCACTACATTAAGAACTACTGGCTAAAAAGTATACAAAAGTACTGGATAATCTCTTTAATGAACAACAGCAAAGTAACAGAGAGAGAGAGAGAGAGTGAGAGCAGGTGAGAAAGGTAAAGAGAGGCAGAGACAGGGAGAGCAAGTGAAAGAGAGATAGAGAGAGGGGGCGATAGGGAAAGAGGGAGAGGAGAAATGGGAAAAGATTGGAAACAGGGACATTTCTGTACTGTTTTGGAATGGATCAGTGTGGTCATGTGCTTTGGCCAATAAAATGATAACACACTGTAAACACATTACAGTTCCATGCATCAATGCACTCTGAACCTAGATCGACCACACGTGGTCAGTTACAGTAAGAACCCCTTTATTGCAGTGAGACATGATCAAATGTAAGTAACCCTGTAAGAATTTAAGTCATAAGCACAATGTGAATACTCGGTATGGGTGTGTGCACCACAAACATTCTGCACGGATGATCAGGCATCACATTTGATCCACTGTAAGGGTGGGGTACACTACATTCAATATCCCTGATTCGTTACATTCATTACATTCATGCAAAACAACTGACAGGATTTATACCACCTTTTTAGTTCCCTACTTTCTATAAAAAGGGAAAATGATGATGTCATGAACACATTTTTAATTTCATTGAGAGGTCATTCAAAATGAGACACCAAAGCTGCAAAGCTGCGGTTTTATCCAGCATATACTTCCCATTTGTTAGCCACAGATGTTGCAATATTAAACCAAAAGAGAGGTTAGGTTAGTCACCATAGCAATGACTTATCAGCCTATGTAGCAAAGCTTCTCTATAAAGAGATTATTGCATTGCTCTCTGGAACTGCAAAAATGTTATCTTTTGAGAATTTAGATCATAAATCTGTAAAGATTCCAATGGCTCACCTGTATGCATGGTTGGCAGTCAATTCCAGTCAGTTTGAGGTATAAATCCAATTGTCCATCATTTTGTATAATGAGGCTGTAATGATATAGCTGCACTATCTGCACAAATATGCAAATACCTGAATATACTGCTCAGATTACCATCATCTATAAAAACATCAAATCCATTCAGGCAATATCTAGATTGGCAGCTACAACATCCTGAATCCTTCGGCTTTATTGCAGATGGAGGGTGTTCTGTCTTTTACAATTTCAACAACGCAGTAGCCTCGGTGTTTGTCTCTGACTTGGTCTTTCAGTTGAAGCTGTTTGTCAAAACAGCACCGACTAGTCAGACAGGTTTGTGACGTGATGTGGTTGTTTTACTTGTATGCACAATCACTCAGCCTTGTACAAAAGAATGGGGTAAATCCATTTGAATTCAATCACTCAGCCTTGTACAAAAGAATGGGGTAAATCCATTTGAATTCAATCACTTTTTGACAGGATCCCTTTTGATTTAAACAAAACTTTACGTACAGTTGAAGTCATTTTTCAACCTCTCCACAAATTTCTTGTTAACAAACTATAGTTTTGGCAAGTCGGTTAGGACATCTACGTTGTGCATGACACAAGTAATTTTTCCAACAATTGTTTACAGACAGATTATTTCACTTATAATTCACTATATCACAATTCCAGTGGGTCAGAAGTTTACATACACTAAGTTGACTGTGCCTTTAACAGCTTGGAAAATTCCAGAAAATGATGTAATGGCTTTATAAGCTTCTGATAGGCTAATTGACCTCATTTGAGTCAATTAGAGGTGTACCTGTGGATGTATTTCAAGGCCTACCTTCAAACGCAGTGCCTCTTTGCTTGACATCATGGGAAAATCTAAAGAAATCAGCCAAGACATCAGAAAAAAAATTGTAGACCTCCACAAGTCTGGTTCATCCTTGGGAGCAATTTCCAAACGCCTGAAGGTACCACGTTCATCTGTACAAACAATAGTACACAAGTATAAACACCATGGGACCACGCAGCTGTCATACCGCTCAGGAAGGAGACGCGTTCTGTCTCCTAGATGAACATACTTTGGTGCGAAAAGTGCAAATCAATCCCAGAACAACAGCAAAGGACCTTGTGAAGATGCTGGAGGAAACAGGTACAAAAGTATCTATATCCACAGTAAAACGAGTCCTGTATCGACATAACCTGAAAGGCCGCTCAGCAAGGAAGAATCCACTCCTCCAAAACCGCCATAAAAAAGCCAGACTACGGTTTGCAACTGTACATGGGGACAAAGATCTTACTTTTTGTTGAAATGTCCTCTGGTCTGATGAAACAAAAATATAACTGTTTGGCCATAATGACCATCGTTATGTTTGGAGGAAAAAGGGGGTACCTTGCAAGCCGAAGATCACAACCCCAAACGTGAAGCACGGGGGTGGCAGCATCATGCTGTGGGGGTGCTTTGCTGCAGTAGGGACTGGTGCACTTCACAAAATAGATGGCATCATGAGGAAGGAAAATGATGTGGATATATTGAAGCAACATCTTAAGACATCAGTCAGGAAGTTAAAGCTTGGTCGCAAATGGGTCTTCCAAATGGACAATGACCCCAAGCATACTTCCAAAGTTGTGGCAAAATGGCTTAAGGACAACCAAGTCAAGGTATTGGAGTGGCCATCACAAAGCCCTGACCTCAATCCTATAGAACATTTGTGGGCAGAACTGAAAAAGCCTGTGCGAGCAAGGAGGACTACAAACATGACTCAGTTACACCAGCTCTGTCAGGAGGAATGGGCCAAAATTCACCCAACTTATTGTGGGAAGATTGTGGAAGGCTACCCGAAACGTTCGACCCAAGTTAAACAATTTAAAGGCAATGCTACCAAATACTAATTGAGTGTATGTAAACGTCTGACCCATTGGGAATGTGATGAATGAAATAAAAGCTGAAATAAATCATGCTCTCTACTATTATTCTGACATTTCACATTCTTAAAATAAAGTGGTGATCCTAACTGACCTAAGACAGGGAATCTTTACTAGGATTAAATGTAAGGAGTTGTGAAAAACTGAGTTTAAATGTATTTGGCTAAGGTGTATGTAAACTTCCCACTTCAACTGTACCTGTTTGGAAGAAGTGGTCAGAAAGCGACTTTTTGGACCCGAATGCCAAAACACCGACATCGGTTGACACACAACATGCACTTGAATACAGGGTGGGTGTCATTTCAATCATAGAAATATAATTCATAGAATGGACCTATGTCTTCAGACCACTGCAATTGAAATGTTAACTTCAAATTACTACCACAAAGATGACCGCCGGTCCACCCACTGTCGAATGTCAACTTAAAACGGTATTGTCTATTCTATTATCTATATTTCTATGATTTCAATAGGTTTCCTATGGAGGATTGACATCTCAACCGTTTATCTTTTCCAGTGATGAAGACATGGATGTCTCATGGTATGGTGGAGTTTGCAAAATGGGTCAACTTTGAGCACCTTTATCTCTTGACTGTTTTGGCATTCAGGTCCAAAAAGTCACTTTCTGAGCACTTCTACAATGGCCAAATAAGTAAGGAAGGTTTCGTTCAAATCAAAAGGCATGCTGTCAAAAAGTGATTGAATTCAGATGGATTTACCCAATGTATAGGCGGCATGGTGTCTCTTGAGAGAGGAAGAAGATGATTTTAGAGGGAAATGCTTACAGCATGATGATAGCAGAAATGTCCGACATAGCTACAGCATGACCTGGCATATTTGTAGTCTTTCAGTTTGACACATTCTATAAACTTCCTACAAGGTGCTGCTGCTTCCGTTCCCGTCCGGCTGCCATCAGTCCATCATCTAACACTCATCCCTTCATAAATCTTCCTGCCTTCTTTCTCCTATACAGGTTTTGTGGGTACAGTCAGCACTGTAGTTGTTGACTGAGTATCCCCTGACTATCTCTAGGGCCGGGACGATACCAGTATCGCAATACTTGTTGGTGTCGTGGCAGGGAAACAAAACAGGAACCGGAGTTCACTTATTTGTTGGAAACAAACATCAGTATGTTGTCATCCAGAGTCACATTTATTTATTGTCCAAGCTATAGCACACAATCATTTTATATACAGCAGGTTTTTAAAGTACCAAAGAGTTTGGTCTGCTTGGTGTTTTCATTTTTGCCGTGGGAAAAATATTGTGATACTGGTATGGTCACAGCCCTAACCATCTCATTATATGCTTTGGTTAAACTTCACTTTTGCTTATTTCTGCATGAACGATTGCCTGAGGCACACTGTCACACTTGAGACTCTAAAACTCCTTCAGCACATAACACCAACTTAGACTTGTTGACAACTTTCAACTTGATGTGCTAGACAGTGTGTGTGAATTCTGGTTCCAGCTTTAGCCTCAGGTTCTGATTAACAATGGAAGTAAGGGTGGCTGGTTGTTGGTAGTGAACATACACAAAGAAATGATATAATAATAATATAATATGCCATTTAGCAGACGCTTTTATCCAAAGCGACTTACAGTCATTGTGCATACATTTTAGTGTATGGGTGGTCCCGGGGATCGAACCCACTACCCTGGCGTTACAAGCGCCATGCTCTACCAGCTGAGCTACAGAGGACAATACAGTATTCATTATAGCTCCATAAGTGTACACCCCTCTGCCTATCTGTGACCAACCATCAGTATGGATAACCATTGTCCACCCTTGCTTTCTGACCTGTTTTAGTCAATAGCAGAATTATTCTGTGCTTGAGGCAGACAGGCTATAGGCTATCAGGTCTAGGTCAGTAGGCCAGTCGTTGACTCTCTCAAAACATACAGCCATTGTATCTCCCTATAAATCCTAGAGTGCCCCAGTGTGCACCGACCAACTCAGTTTTTTTTGGGATAGTTTTGCATTGTATTATACATCCAGTGTGACAGTCCAGTTGATGATCCCAAGTGCTCAGTGGCGATTTTAGCATGTAAATCTTGGTGGGGCAAACAAACAAACAAATGTGGGATGCATGCCAGCAAAGCCACTACACTACACAACACAACACTAAACAATCCATTAATTGCACTATAACGGTGACAAACGGTGCCCACAAACTGTCAGGGCCTACATAAAGCTCTCCCAACAGCAGAGTCCCAACAGCAGTCCCAACACCTTACCACTGCTACACCTGACTATCAGCAGAGCCTTGTCTGGCAACAAAACAGTTCATTCAGCCTAATTTACTGCCTTTGAAAAAAATATAGCTGATATGGCTGACTTGCTTAAACAAATGTGGTTTCAACTGACAATTGAGATGTACAAACTATGGCACAAGGGGACGACAAGCGGATAAGAGGCAATCCATAATTTCAATAAAGACATTAATGAGCGAGCTAGGACGGACGTAGTCAATAAAACGATTTGTTAGCTCTTACAATATTCGATGAGTACATTTATCTAAAACAGGTTATAGGCTACATGTGCACCACCAAGTCAGAACAGAAGGCAACATTAAGAGGGGAAAATATACCAAATTATTAGGGTGAGGCACATGGGCTACTAACAGCTTGCTAAACAACATACACTTAGTATTACTTTCTTTCTTACTTTCTTAGCTACAGTATACATATCTCCCTGGCATATTACATCATTTATGCAGCAGCATACAATACATTTTTGGACACCTTGTTGTGCTGTGCTCACTTGAACAGGAAGGTGGAGTGGCAGTCCTTCGTGGGCATATTTTGACATCAAAGTCTGTCATTCTCTGGATTTATGGTGCTTTCAAGACAACTGGGAACTTGGAAAAAAAACAAAGTCGAATCATGATGACATCAGTGATCTTCTGGTCGTAGCTCTAGAAAGAGGCCCGAGTTCCGGATTTACAATTCCGAGTTGGATGACCGATCAAAACATATTTTCCCAGTCGGAGCTCGTTTTTTCCTGAGTTCCTAGTTGTCTTGAACTCACTGAAGTCAAGTTTTCGCAGTTCCGAGTTAACAGCTGTTTTGAGCGCGGCACAAATCATGCTTCATTGACAGCATGGCCAATGTCGAATGTTTATCATTTTAAACTTGGAAAAGAGACCCTTAATCCCAGATTTGGTACTACACATCCACTCCACTGAATAGCAGGCTAGTGATTGCTTTGCAATGCTTGCAGTTAGCCACTGATTCCTTCCAAACCACTCATTGTTGAATTTGCGATTTCCAACTTGTTGTGTAATGTTCATGTCCAATGGCCGATGAGCACCGATACCTTTTATCTATAATTTCTCTTCATTATTTATCTTCATATGACAAGGATTAAAAAGGATTTGCCAGTAGATTGTCGACTTGATTCATGATGATGACTGCTAGCTAAGATTTTGAAAGTATGATGTTGACATGATCAGTCCAATCAAAGCTACTGTAGATATAACGTGATTTGACGTCATTATATCTGTGGCCAATGACCTTAAGCCTTCTTGGATGGGCACTTCTAATGTAACTCTATGGCATCACCCAAGGGGCTTGAATTTTCTAGCTCTACCCTTAGACTTGGCGGTGACATAGTGTCCCCATGAGTGACAGAACACTGAGCCAATCACGGTGCAACTAGAGAACATTACCAAAACCAACGTTCCATATTTTCCGCTGGCTGCCCCACCACCACAGAAAGCACTGAGCTACAGTGCCTTGCAAAAGTATTCACCCCCCTTGGCGTTTTTCCTATTTTGTTGCATTACAACCTGTAATTTAAATTGATTTTTATTTGGATTTCATGTAATGGTCATCCACAAAATAGTCCAAATTGGTGAAGTGTTTCAACAAATTCTAAAAAATAAATAACGGAAAAGTGGTGCGTGCATATGTATTCACCCCCTTCGCTATGAAGCCCCTAAATAAGATCTGGTGCAACCAATTACCTTAATTAGTTAAATAAAGTCTACCTGTGTGCAATCTAAGTGTCACATGATCTCAGTATACATGCACCTGTTCTGAAAGGCCCCAGAGTCTGCAACACCACTAAGCAAGGGGCACCACCAAGCAAGCGGCACCATAAAGACCAAGGAACTCTCCAAACAGGTCAGGGACAAAGTTGTGGAGAAGTACAGATCAGGGTTGGGTTATTTAAAAAAAATCAGAACCTTTGAACATCCCACGGAGCGCCATTTAATCCATTATTAAAAAATGGAAAGAATATGGCACCACAACAAACCTGCCAAGAGAGGGCCGCCCACCAAAACTCACGGACCAGGCAAGGAGGGCATTAATCAGAGAGGCAACAAAGAGACCAAAGATAACCCTGAAGGAGCTGCAAAGCTCCACAACGGAGATTGGAGTATCTGTCCATATGACACTTTAAGCCGTACACTCCACAGAGCTGGGCTTTACGGAAGAGTGGCCAGAAAAAAGTCATTGCTTATAGATAAAAATAAGCAAACACGTTTGGAGTTCGCCAAAAGGCATGTGGGAGACTCCCCAAACATATGGAAGAAGGTACTCTGGTCAGATGAGACTAAAATTGAGATTTTTGGCCATCAAGGAAAACGCTATGCCTGGCGCAAACCCAACACCTCTCATCACCCCGAGAACACCATCCCCATAGTGAAGCATGGTGGTGGCAGCATCATGCTGTGAGGATGTTTTTCATCGGCAAGGACTGGGAAACTGGTCAGAATTGAAGGAATGATGGATGGCGCTAAATACAGGGAATTACTTGAGGGAAACCTGGTTGTCTTCCAGAGATTTGAGACAGGGACGGAGGTTCACCTTCAAGCAGGACAATGACCCTAAGCATACTGCTAAAGCAACCCTTGAGTGGTTTAAGGGGAAACATTGAAATGTCTTGCAATGGCCTAGTCAAAGCCCAGACCTCAATCCAATTGAGAATCTGTGGTATGACTTAAAGATTACTGTACACCAGTGGAACCCATCCAACTTGAAGGAGCTGGAGCAGTTTTGCCTTGAAGAATGGGCAAAAATCCCAGTGGCTAGATGTGCCAAGTTTATAGAGACATACTCCAAGAGACTTGCAGCTGTAATTGCTGCAAAAGGTGGCTCTACAAAGTATTGACTTTGAATAGTTACAGTGGGGGAAAAAAGTATTTAGTCAGCCACCAATTGTGCAAGTTCTCCCACTTAAAAAGATGAGAGAGGCCTGTAATTTTCATCATAGGTACACGTCAACTATGACAGACAAATTGAGAAAAAGAAATCCAGAAAATCACATTGTAGGATTTTTAATGAATTTATTTGCAAATTATGGTGGAAAATAAGTATTTGGTCACCTACAAACAAGCAAGATTTCTGGCTCTCACAGACCTGTAACTTCTTCTTTAAGAGGCTCCTCTGTCCTCCACTCGTTACCTGTATTAATGGCACCTGTTTGAACTTGTTATCAGTATAAAAGACACCTGTCCACAACCTCAAACGGTCACACTCCAAACTCCACTATGGCCAAGACCAAAGACCAAAGAGCTGTCAAAGGACACCAGAAACAAAATTGTAGACCTGCACCAGGCTGGGAGGACTGAATCTGCAATAGGTATTTTATTTTTATTTTATTTCACCTTTATTTAACCAGGTAAGCCAGTTGAGAACAAGTTCTCATTTACAACTGCGACCTGGCCAAGATAAAGCAAAGCAGTGCGATAAAAACAACACAGAGTTACATATGGGGTAAAAAACACAAAGTCAAAAATACAACAGAAAATATATATACAGTGTGTGCAAATGTAGCAAGTTATGGAGGTAAGGCAATAAATAGGCTATAGTGCAAAATAATTACAATAGTATTAACACTGGAATGCTAGATGTGCAAGAGATTATGTGCAAATAGAGATACTGGGGTGCAAAAGAGCAAAATAAATAACAATATAGGGATGAGGTAGTTGGGTGGGCTAATTTCAGATGGGCTGTGTACAGGTGCAGTGATCGGTAAGGTGCTCTGACAACTGATGCTTAAAGTTAGTGAGGGAGATAAGAGTCTCCAGCTTCAGAGATTTTTGCAATTCGTTCCAGTCATTGGCAGCAGAGAACTGGAAGGAATGGCGGCCAAAGGAGGTGTTGGCTTTGGGAATGACCAGTGAGATATACCTGCTGGAGCGCAGACTACGGGTGGGTGCTGCTATGGTGACCAATGAGCTAAGATAAGGCGGGGATTTGCCTAGCAGTGATTTATAGATGGCCTGGAGCCAGTGGGTTTGACGACGAACATGTAGTGAGGACCAGCCAACAAGAGCGTACAGGTCACAGTGGTGGGTAGCGTATGGGGCTTTGGAGACAAAACGGATGGCACTGTGATAGACTACATCCAATTTGCTGAGTAGAGTGTTGGAGGCTATTTTGTAAATGACATCGCCGAAGTCAAGGATCGGTAGGATAGTCAGTTTTACGAGGGCATGTTTGGCAGCATGAGTGAAGGAGGCTTTGTTGCGAAATAGGAAGCCGATTCTAGATGTAACTTTGGATTGGAGATTCTTTATGTGAGTCTGGAAGGAGAGTTTACAGTCTAACCAGACACCTAGGTATTTGTAGTTGTCCACATACTCTAGGTCAGACCCGTCAAGAGTGGTGATTCTAGTCGGGTGGGCGGGTGCCAGCAGCGTTCGATTGAAAAGCATGCATTTAGTTTTACTAGTGTTTAAGAGCAGTTGGAGGCTACTGAAGGAGTGTTGTATGGCATTGAAGCTCGTTTGGAGGTTTGTTAACACAGTGTCCAATGAAGGGCCAGATGTATACAAAATGGTGTTGTCTGCGTAGAGGTGGATCTGAGAGTCACCAGCAGCAAGAGCGACATCATTGATATACACGGAGAAAAGTGTCGGCCCAAGAATTGAACCCTGTGGCACCCCCATAGAGACTGCCATAGGTCCAGACAACAGGTAAGCAGCTTGGTTTGAAGAAATCAACTGTGGGAGCAATTATTAGGAAATGGAAGACATACAAGACCACTGATAATCTCCCTCGATCTGGGGTTCCACGCAAGATCTCACCCCGTGGGGTCAAAATGATCACAAGAACGGTGAGCAAAAATCCCAGAACCACATGGGGGGACCTAGTGAATGACCTGCAGAGAGCTGGGACCAAAGTAACAAAGCCTACCATCAGTAACACACTACGCCGCCAGGGACTCAAACCCTGCAGTGCCAGACGTGTCCCCCTGCTTAAGCCAGTACATGTCCAGGCCCATCTGAAGTTTGCTAGAGTGCATTTGGATGATCCAGAAGAGAATGTTATATGGTCAGATGAAACCAAAATATAACCTTTTGGTAAAAACTCAACTCGTCGTGTTTGGAGGACAAAGAATGCTGAGTTGCATCCAAAGAACACCATACGTACTGTGAAGCATGGGGGTGGAAACATCATGCTTTGGGGCTGTTTTTCTGCAAAGGGACCAGGACGACTGATCCGTGTAAAGGAAAGAATGAATGGGGCCATGTATCGTGAGATTTTGAGTGAAAACCTCCTTCCATCAGCAAGGGCATTGAAGATGAAACGTGGCTGGGTCTTTCAGCATGACAATGATCCCAAACACACTGCCCGGGCAACGAAGGAGTGGCTTCGTAAGAAGCATTTCAAGGTCCTGGAGTGGCCTAGCCAGTCTCCAGTTCTCAACCCCATAGAAAATCTTTGGAGGGAGTTGAAAGTCTGTGTTGCCCAGCGACAGCCCCAAAACATCACTGCTCTAAAGGAGATCTGCATGGAGGAATGGGCCAAAATACCAGCAACAGTGTGTAGAAACCTTGTGAAGACTTACAGAAAACGTTTGACCTGTGTCATTGCCAACAAAGGGTATATAACAAAGTATTGAGAAACTTTTGTTATTGACCAAATACTTATTTTCGACCATAATTTGCAAATAAATTCATTAACAATCCTACAATGTGATTTTCTGGAATTTTCTTTCTCATTTTGTCTGTCATAGTTGACTTGTACCTATGATGAAAATTGCAGGCCTCTCTCATCTTTTTAAGTGGGAGAACTTGCACAATTGGTGGCTGACTAAATACTTTTTTTCCTCACTGTATGCACGCTCAGGTTTTCTGTTTTTTGGTCTTATTTCTTGTTTGTTTCACAATAATAAATATTTTGCATTTTCATAGTGGTAGGCATGTTGTTTAAATCAAATGATCCAAACCCCCCAAAAATCCATTTTAATTCCAGGTTGTAAGGCAACAAAATAGGAAAAATGCCAAGGGGGGTGAAAACTTTTGCAAGCCACTGTAGGCTGAAACACCTGCATTTTGGAGCTGCTTATTCAAGAAAGCAAAAAAGAGACCATGTTTGTATGCGGCTTTATTAACGCAATTATTATTATTATTTATTTTTTTACATTGTTTGCGAACTGATATGTGACATGTATTAATGCCAAAATAACATGCAAAACAGGCAGACCCAAAACATTTGGGGCTCAAAACAGGTGGGGATCTGCCATACCTGCCCTGAATGACGGGTAGCCACTGAAAGTGCTTTAGTGTACATTTATCCATTAACCACATGCATGCTGTGTGTGTGTTTATGTATGCATATGGCCATCTGCTCTTAAGTATCACAAGATGGGAGCTTCAGGAAGTGAAATCTAGAGCACCGGCCACAGCATCTACGGAAGAACTGACAATAGCCATTATAAAAGAATCCATCTCTCTGTGTCTGGAAAAGGTGTGTTTTGACAGGAAGGAAACACACCCAAAACATTTACATTTTAGTCATTTAGCAGACGCTCTTATCCAGAGCGACTTACAGTTAGTGAGTGCATACATTTTCATACTGCCCCCCCGTGGGAAACAAACCCACACTTCCTCATAGTTGAATTTGTACCCCCCAAAAAATATTGTTTCAAACCTTTTAGTTTATTCAAGTTTATGAAAATTGTTAATTAATGAAACATTGAAATTGAGTTTATATATACAGTACCAGTCAAAAGTTTGGACACACCTACTCATTCAAGGGTTTTTCTTTATTTTTACTATTTTCTACATTGTAGAATAATAGTGCAGACATCAAAACTATGCAATAAAACATATGGAATCATGTAGTAAACAAAAAAGTGTTAAACAAATCAAAATATATTTTATATTTGAGATTCTTCAAAGCAGCCACCCTTTGCCTTGATGACAGCTTTGCACGCTCTTGGCATTCTCTCAACCAGCTTCATGAGGTAGTCACCTGGAATGCATTTCAATTAACAGGTGTGCCTTGTTAAAAGTTCATTTGTGGAATTTCTTTCCTTCTAAATATAATATAATATAATATGCCATTTAGCAGAAGCTTTTATCCAAAGCGACTTACAGTCATGCGTGCATCATTTTTTTGTGTATGAGTGTTCCCGGGGATCGAACCCTCTACCTTGGCGTCTACATTTACATTTACATTTACGTCATTTAGCAGACGCTCTTATCCAGAGCGACTTACAAATTGGTACATTCACCTTATAGCCAGTGGAATAACCACTTTACAATGTTTAAAAAAAAAATTACACTGTTTGTATTCAGCCATAATCCCAGTCACCTTGCCATGGTTGAATGCGGTGGTTCGCGCTTTCAGATTTGCACGAATGCTGCCGTCTATCCACGGTTTCTGGTTAGGGTAGGTTTTAATAGTCACAGTGGGCACAACATCACCTATACACTTCCTGATAAACTCAGTCACTGTTTCAGTGTATATATATATGTATATATATATATACAGTGCCCTCCACTATTATTGGCACCCCTGTTTAAGATGTGGTCGAGGACTTCCAAAAATTCTCCTTTTTTTTAAAACAACATAGAACCCAAATGCAAAAAAATAGAAAAATCCAACCTTTTATTTAAGTACATTACTTTGGTGGTAAAAAATAAATTACACATTTAGAAAAAAAAAAACTTGAAATCATGTGTCCCACAATTATTGGCACCCCTAACAATTCCGCTGAAAATTTTAATTGATTTTTAAAAAAATATATTTTTCTGTAGTTGCTAAAGTTGGTCAGGGTATCTAGGAACTTTTAATTAGTAATTCATGACTTCCTGTTTCCCTGGGGTATAAATATGACGTGACACAGAGGCCTAATTCTCTTACCCATTTGTCAACATGGCAAAGACAAGAGAACACACCATTCAAGTAAGGCAGATTTGTGTCGACCTTCATAAGTCAGGAAATGGCTACAAGAAAATAGCCACTCGCCTTAACTTGCCCGTATCTACAGTCAGAGGAATCATTAAGAAGTTTAAAACAACTGGAACAGTGACAAACAAGGCTGGAAGAGGTCCCAAGTTTATCTTGCCACAACGCACAGTGAGGAGGATGGTAAGAGAAGTAAAAAAAAGTCCTAAGCTCACTGTCACAGAATTGCATCAAAGAGTGGCATCTTGGGGTCACAAAGTCTCCAAAACAACCATCAGATTCTCTCTACATGCCAACAAGCTGTTTGGGAGGCATGCAAGGAAAAAGCCTTTTCTCACTAACACTCACAAACGTAAACGTCTGGAGTTTGCTAAGCGGCACTGGGACTTCAACTGGGATCGTGTGCTTTGGTCAGATGAGACTAAGATTGAGCTTTTTGGCAACAAACACTCTAAGTGGGTCTGGCGTAAAACAAAAGATGAGTATGCCGAAAAGCACCTCATGCCCACCATGAAGTATGGTGGAGGATCTGTGATGCTGTGGGCCTGTTTCTCTTCCAAAGGCCCTGGGAACCTTGTTAGGGTGCATGGCATTATGAACACTTTGAACTACCAGGACATTTTAAATAAAAACCTGATGGCCTCTGCCAGAAAGCTGAAGATGGGTCGTCATTGGGTCTTTCAGCAGGATAATGATCCAAAACATGTGGCAAAATCTACACAAAAATGGTTCAGCAGTCACAAACTCAAGGTCCTCCCATGGCCATCTCAGTCCCCAGACCTCAACCCAATCGAAAACCTGTGGGGCGAGCTAAAGAGGAGAGTGCATAAGAGAGGACCCAGGACACTGGATGATCTAGAAAGATTGTGCAAAGAAGAATAGTCAAAGATCCCTCTCTCTGTGTTCTCCAATCTTGTGAAATGTTATAGGAGGTGATTAAGTGCTGTCTTGTTGGCAAAAGGGGGTTGTACAAAGTATTAACATCAGGGGTGCCAATAATTGTGGGACACATGATTTCAAGTTTTTTTTTTCTAAATGTGTGATTTTTTTTTTTTACACCAAAGTAATGTACTTAAATAAAAGGTTGGATTTTTCTCTTTTTTTGCATTTGGGTTCTATGTTATTTAAAAAAAAAAGAGAATTTTTGGAAGTCCTCGACCACATCTTAAACAGGGGTGCCAATAATTGTGGAGGGCACTGTATATATATATATATATATATATATATATATATATATATATATATATATATATATATATATATATATATATATATATATATATATATCACAAAATTATTTTTCAGAAGCTACCCGGAACATATCCCAGTCCGCGTGATCAAAACAATCTTGAAGCGTGGATTCCGATTGGTCAGACCAGCGTTGAATAGTCCATAGCACGGATACTTCCTGTTTGAGTTTCTGCCTATAGGAAGGGAGAAGCAAAATTGAGTCGTGGTCAGATTTCCCGAAAGGAGGGCCTTATAACCATCCCGGAAGTTTGAATAGCAATGGTCAAGGATTTTAGCAGCGCGAGTACAACAATCGATATGTTGATAGATCTTCGGCAGCCTAGTCCTCAAATTTGCTTTGTTAAAATCTCCGGCTACAATAAATGCAGCCTCAGGATATGTGGTTTCCAGTTTGCATAAGGTCCAGTGAAGTTCTTTGAGGGCCGTCGTGGTATCGGCTTGAGGGGGGGATATACACGGCCGTGACTATAACCGAAGAAAATTATCTTGGGAGATAATACGGTCGGCATTTGATTGTGAGATATTCTAGCTCGGGTGAACAGAAGGACTCGAGTTCCTCTATGTTACTACAATTACACCACGAGTCGTTAATCATGAAACACACACCTCCGCCCTTCTGCTTCCCGGAGAGATATTTATTCCTGTCTGCGCGATGAACTGAGAACCCATCTGGCTGGATCATCTGGCTGGACCCATCTGAATATCCCAAGAGAGCCATGTTTCCGTGAAAAATTGTATGTTACAGGCCTTGATGTCTCTCTGGAAAGAAATCCTTGCCCGTAGGTCGTCGACTTTGTTAATTAAAGATTGAACATTAGCGAGTAGAATACTTGGAAGCGGTGGGTGGTGTGCGCGCCTCCTAAGTCGGACCAGCAGGCCGCTCCGAGTGCCTCTCCTCCGCCGGCGATGTTTTGGGTCAGCCGCTGGAATCAGTTCAGTTGCCCTGGGGAGAGCAAACAAAGGATCTGCTTCGGGAAAGTCGTATTCCTGGTCGTAATGCTGGTAAGTTACCGCCGCTCTGATATCCAATAGTTTTTCCCGGCTGTATGTAATGATGCAAAACACTTTCTGAGCTAATAATGTAAAAAATAATACATAAAAAAACAAAATACTGCAAAGTTTCCTAAGAGCTAGTCGCGAGGCCGCCATCTTCGGCGCCAGGATCCTCGTGTTAACGAGAGAATCACTGACATGATGGCAGCTGGTGCTTTTTGTGGCAGGGCTGAAGTGCAGTGGAAATGTTTTTGGGGGATTAAGTTCATTTTCATGGCAAAGAGGGACTTTGCAATTCATCTGATCACTCTTCATGACATTCTGGAGTATACGCAAATTGCCATCATCAAAACTGAGGCAGCAGACTTTGTGAAAATTAGTATGTGTTTCATATCAAGAAGCTGACTAAACAGCATGATCATTACATTACACAGGTGTACCTTGTGCTGGGGACAATAAAAGTCCACTCTAAAATGTGCCGTTTTGTCACACAACACAATGCCACAGATGTCTCAAGTCTTGAGGGAGCGTGCAATTGGAATGATGATTGCAGGAATGCCCACCAGAGCTGTTGCCAGAGAATTGAATGTTAATTTCTCTACCATAAGCCGGCTCTGTTGTTTTAGAGAATTTGGAAGCATGTCCAACTGGCCTCACAACTGCAGACCACGTGTATGGCATCGTGGGCGAGCGGTTTGCTGATGTCAACATTGTGAACAGAGTGCCCCATGGTGGCGGTGGGGTTATGGTATGGGCAGGCATAAGCTACGGACAACAAACACAATTGCATTTTATCGATGGCAATTTGAATGCAGAGATACCGTGACGAGATCCTGAGGCCCATTTGTTGTGCCATTCATCCTCCATCATCACCTCATGTTTCAGCATGATAATGCACGGCCCCATGTCGTAAGGATCGTACACAATTCCCACAAGCTGAAAATGTCCCAGTTCTTCCATGGTTTGCATACTCACCAGACATGTCACCCATTGAGTATGTTTGGGATGTTCTGGATCAACGTGTACGACAGCTTGTTCCAGTTCCTGCCAATATCCAGCAACTTCGCACAGCCACTGAAGAGGAGTGGGACAACATTCCACAGGCCACAACAGCCTGATCAACTCTATGCAAGGAGATGTGTCGCGCTGCATAAGGCAAATGGTTGTCACACCAGATACTGACTGGTTTGCTGATCCACGGCCCTACCTTTTTTTTGTTTTAAGGTATCTGTGACCAACAGATGCATATCTGTATTCCCAGTCATGTGAAATCCATAGATTAGGACCTGAAGAATTTATTTCAATTTACTGATTTCCTTATATGAACTGTAACTCAGTAAAATCTTTGAAATTGTTGCATGTTGCATTTATATTTTTGTTCAGTTTATATATACAAAAGAATACATAACAGCAGATGAGCATTGCACATGCAGTTGTGCGTCCTCATGTACAAAGCTGATCGGCTCCTGTATGTATTCTTTTGTATATATTTTCAGTTAATAGTTCACAAAAAAGTTTATTACAATGTAGTGGCCGCCTACTCGTCTTCTTTCCTGGATTACCTGCCATTTAGGGGCCTACCTTCCCACTGCCCTCATCTCACCTAACACAATTAATTACTTTTAATTGTTTTGGAAGGAAAACAATTTCACTCATATTATAAGTAATTATCGGTCATATTTCATAGAAATCTGGAAACACTGGACAGTTACTTTAAGTCTTCATCTTGGAACAACCCAAAAATATGATTCACAGAATGAGTCCCTCACCCTCATGACCTGCACATACAGATGGATTAAAAGTTTGACATCTTCATCTGACAAAGAGCTGTTTCTACTTCTCTGTTTGCCCTGGCTTGACCCTTAACTATGGGGATCTTGAGACAACATTGTCACTCTTTTCAGGAAAGCTTTGCCCCACAGCTCTGAGTTGACAACTGCATCAGACAGGAGAGAACATATTTTCACTGTGCCCCCTGGACAAAACCCAAGGCTGGCTGGAGCCTGGTGCTAGTCAAAACTAGCCCCAGCAAGAGCCCCAGCCTCAGAGAGGGACAGATGCCTGGTTTAAGGCGAGGGGAAAAGGGAGACTGGGACATTACATGTGGTATAATTTTTGTATTGTTCGGGTACTTCTGTCAAATGTGTCTCACGTGATTGAGAGGATCAAGTCGGTCTATCAGCGCAGCCTCTGAAGTGCCTGCTCAACTTACTCATTCATTGCTAGAGCTGTCTGGGCTGCAATGTTGGCTCCCCACTCATGCTGCACTGAAGTTAACACACTTGAATAATGCAACACGGCATGTAGAAATGTTGAAACTGTTCATTACTCTTCGCAAAACAATGTCCATACAGGCTAGAACACTTTTACAATGCAAGACAATACCGGCAGCTTTTTGCTTTATTGTAAGCCAACTTTCCTTGCTAGCTTTGAGCCGAATTCACTACCCTAGTACTTTGTGATAAAATTCACTTCTTCGTCTCCCTCGCCTCCCGTCTGGTTTCCACTATTCCATAGCCACAAAGTCAGATTCTACCAGCCTACCAGCTGAGCTACAGAGGACCATTGCTTCTAAATGCAATTGAGCCAATCAGTTGTATTGTGACAAGGTATGGGGGGTATACAGAAGATAGCCCTATTTGGTAAAATACCAAGTCCATATTATGGCAAGAACAGCTCAAATAAGCAAAGAGAAACGACAGTCCATCATTACTTTAAGACATGAAGGTCAGTCAATACGAAAAATTTCAAGAACTTTGAACGTTTCTTCAAGTGCAGTCTCAAAAACTATCAAGGGCTATGATGAAACTGGCTCTCATGAGGTCCACAACAGGAATGGATGACCCAGAGTTACCTCTGATGCAGAGGATAAGTTCATTAGAGTTACCAGCCTCAGAAATTACAGCCCAAATAAATGCTTCACAGAGTTCAAGTCACAGACAACTCTCAACATCAACTGTTCAGAGGAGACTGTGAATCAGTTCTTCATGGTCGAATTGCTGCAAAGAAACCACTACTAAAGGACACCAATAAGAAGAAGACTTGCTTGGGCCAAGAAACACGAGCAATGGACATTAGACCGGTGGAAATGTGTCCTTTGGTCTGGAGTCCAAATTTGAGATTTTTGGTTCCAACCGCCGTGTCTTTGTGAGACACGGTGTGGGTGAACGGATGATCTCTGCATGTGTACTTCCCACCATAAAGCATGGAGGAGGAGGTGTTATGGTGTGGGGGTGCTTTGCTGGTGACACTCTTTGTGATTTATTTAGAATTCAAGGCACACTTAACCAGCATGGCTACCACAGCATTCTGCAGCGATACGCCATCCCATCTGGTTTGGGCTTAGTGGGACTATCATTTGTTTTTCAACAGGACAATGACCCAACACACCTCCAGGCTGTGTAAGGGCTATTTTACCAAGAAGGAGAGTGATGGAGTGCTGCATCAGATGACCTGGCCTCCACAATTCCCCAACCTAAACCCAATTGAGATGGTTTGGGATGAGTCGGACCGCAGAGTGATGGAAAAACCAGCCAACAAGTGCTCAGCATATGTGGGAACTCCTTCAAGACTGTTTGAAAAACATTCCTGGCTTGGACCATGTGTGCAATTAAAGCTTGCAATCGGAATTAAAGTGCAACTAATGCACAACATTTGATGTGTCAATTGGTTTTGTCAAACAACTGTCAAAATCAGAGAGAGAGGCAACCACGGAATCAGGTGCATGCTACTCACCAGTAGAGATTTGCAAACCACGTCAGTTCACAATCATTCAACGACTATCCAGAAGTGTCCACTTGTAAAATCGTTGCCTTGCCCGTCAATGATTAGAAATCGTCCTCTATTTAATCAGTCGCGGCTACACTAGTTGTCAGATTATGTATAAACTATACTAATACCACAAAAATAGGAATAAAAGTAAATGTAGGCTAAACATTCACGTTAATTAATAATACAAAAATAACTATAGTAATGCACTAAGTATTCCTTATTGTTTCGCAGTAGGTCCTAGTTTGCTTTTATCTGTGCGGTTCGGGAGCGATGTCATCAGTTGTTGCCAGTTCTGTTTCCTTCTTACTTTTGCGTGCGCCGGTTGTCACTCTGCCTGTGTGGAGTTGTGGACTATACACACTCTCAATGTTACATTGTCCTACATCTGGTTAGCCACTATTGACTTCAAAGCCAAACCTAACACAATATCTGCCAATTAATTTCCAGCAATATTGCCCCTGTCTGTCTGTGTGGTGTACACGTTTGTCTATCACTCTGTGTGTAGCCAGTTGATGCGATAACCATCTTGTGGGTTTAATGAAATACTTTCCCCAAAACCTTCTCAATTAAATGTTAACTGCAAAGCAGGCTTACCTGGCAGGAGTATATCATGAGTAAGTATATCATTTATATATATTATTTGTTATTTGGTAAAATTGTCATGAACTGAGCAGCAGCAGTTGACAACCACCACTAGATGGCGCATTAGACTGCCCATTCCCCACTAGCTAGATGTGCAATTAAAGCGTCAGATGCGCAATTAAATGGGAATCACACAAAACAATTTTTTCCTCATGATGTGATTTAAGCATTGACATGTACTCAGAACATCCAATTTCGTTGTTTCTCTATGAACAATTGTAATTTTGAGAGTGAAAAACGAAACAAAATCTAAAACGAGGAATAATAAAACGGAAAAAAACATAATTTGGGAAGAAAATCACAGATTTTATAAGGCCCCCTTAGAGTTGTTTATTAACCATTATTTTAGCAGATATATTGGCAGAAAACATAGTGCACTACTTTCTCTTGTACACTAAGGACCCAAGGAAGAGTTGCATGGGAGAGGAGAAGAATATGCCTATTTGAAAGCTAGAAAAAAAATAGAAGCTTGTGACATATTTCTTTTTTTAAAGTAGCTCTGATGCTAGAAAAGGTTGGAGACCTCTGGTTTACACTGTTATTTTGGCTGTCATATCAAGCTCATAATAACCTATTCGTTAACATTCCAGTCTTAGTTATTCTATGCATTTTTCATTGAATATTCTATCATATTTATAATTGTCTCACTTTAAACATTGAAACCATGTTTTCCAAATATTACAGTGCTATACATTTATGCAGTTTGTGTTTAAAATAAGACTGATTATTGGGAATGAGAAGTAGAGCCGGCATGGCAATCTGAAAAGTTGGAAGATTTTCAGAAGGTGAAGGCAAAGCATCTATTCATAAGGTGCTGTGGGATTTGTGCATCTTCCTAATCATGAATAATTTGATCAAATCTATTGAGTGATTTTATTATATACACTGCTCAAAAAAATTAAGGGAACACTAAAATAACACATCCTAGATCTGAATGAATGAAATAATCTTATTAAATACTTTTTTCTTTACATAGTTGAATGTGCTGACAACAAAATCACACAAAAATTATCAATGGAAATCAAATGTATCAACCCATGGAGGTCTGGATTTGGAGTCACCCTCAAAATGTAAGTGGAAAACCACACTACAGGCTGATCCAACTTTGATGTAATGTCCTTAAAACAAGTCAAAATGAGGCTCAGTAGTGTGTGTGGCCTCCACGTGACTGTATGACCTCCCTACAACGCCTGGGCATGCTCCTGATGAGGTGGCGGATGGTCTCCTGAGGGATCTCCTCCCAGACCTAGACTAAAGCATCCACCAACTCCTGGACAGTCTGTGGTGCAACGTGGCGTTGGTGGATGGAGCGAGACATGATGTCCCAGATGTGCTCAATTGGATTCAGGTAATAATAATAATAATATGCCATTTAGCAGACGCTTTTATCCAAAGCGACTTACAGTCATGCGTGCATACATTTTTTTTTTTTTTTTTTGTGTATGGGTGGTCCCGGGGATCGAACCCACTACCATTGGCGTTACAAGCGCCGTGCTCTACCAGCTGAGCTACAGAGGACCACTGGGGAACGGGCGGGCCAGTCCATAGCATCAATGCCTTCCTCTTGCAGGAACCGCTGATACACTCCAGCCACATGAGGTCTAGCATTGTCTTGCATTAGGAGGAACCCAGGGCCAACCGCACCAGCATATGGTCTCACAAAGGGTCTGAGGATCTCATCTCGGTACCTAATGGCAGTCAGACTACCTCTGGCGAGCACATGGAGGGCTGTGCGGCCCCCCAAAGAAATGCCACCCCACACCATGACTGACCCACCGCCAAACCGGTCATGCTGGAGGATGTTGCAGGCAGCAGAACGTTCTCCACGGCATCTCCAGACTCTGTCACGTCTGTCACGTGCTCAGTGTGAACCTGCTTTCATCTGTGAAGAGCACAGGGCGCCAGTGGCGAATTTGCCAATCTTGGTGTTCTTCTCAAATGCCAAACGTCCTGCACGGTGTTGGGCTGTAAGCACAACCCCCACCTGTGGACGTCGGGCCCTCATACCACCCTCATGGAGTCTGTTTCTGACCGTTTGAGCAGACACATGCACATTTGTGGCCTGCTGGAGGTCATTTTGCAGGGCTCTGGCAGTGCTCCTCCTGCTCCTCCTTGCACAAAGGTGGAGGTAGCAGTCCTGCTGCTGGGTTGTTGCCCTCCTACGGCCTCCTCCACGTCTCCTGATGTACTGGCCTGTCTCCTGGTAGTGCCTCCATGCTCTGGACACTACGCTGACAGACACAGCAAACCTTCTTGCCACAGCTCGCATTGATGTGCCATCCTGGATGAGCTGCACTACCTGAGCCACTTGTGTGGGTTGTAGACTCCGTCTCATGCTACCACTAGAGTGAAAGCACCGCCAGCATTCAAAAGTGACCAAAACATCAGCCAGGAAGCATAGGAACTGAGAAGTGGTCTGTGGTCACCAACTGCAAAACCAGTCCTTTATTGGGGGTGTCTTGCTAATTGCCTATAATTTCCGCCTGTGAAATGTATTGTCAATCAGTGTTGCTTCCTAAGTGGACAGTTTGATTTCACAGAAGTGTGATTGACTTGGAGTTACATTGTGTTGTTTAAGTGTTCCCTTTATTTTTTTGAGCAGTGTATATACTACCGGTCAAAAGTTTTAGAACACCTACTCATTCAAGGGTTTTTCTTTATTTTTACTATTTGCTACATTCTTGAATAATAGTAAAGACATCAAAATAATGAATAACACATATGGAATCATGTAGTAACCAAAAACGTGTTAAACAAATCTAAATATATTTCATAGCCATCCTTTGCCATGATGACAGCTTTGCACATCATGGCAAAGGGGGGGGGGGGTTGTTGGTTGGGTATCCTGTTTGTTAACACTGTTTGCCTGTAAACAATGCTGTTGATCTGATTTAAGTTTAAAGCACAGAGCTGTGTGTGTGTGTGCGCAGGTGGGCAACCCTGTCTGCATGTGTGTGTGTGTGTACTCTGAATGTACTGGGAGTGGAGGGGGAGGTTTTTCGGGGGGAATTGTGGGGTGGTCTTTTGGGGAGCTTGGGCCGGTGGCCGAGAGGTTGCTGGTTCGGGTCCCCGATTCGACTGGGTGGGGGATATGTCCTTGTGCCATTGGGCGGGGCCCTTGACCCTGGTTGCTCCTTTGGGTCGCTCTGGATGGGAGTCTGCTACAGTGGGGAAAAAAAGTATTTAGTCAGCCACCAATTGTGCAAGTTCTCCCACTTAAAAAGATCAGAGAGGCCTGTAATGTTCATCATAGGTACACGTCAACTATGACAGACAAAATGAGAGAGAAAAAATCCAAAAAATCACATTGTAGGATTTTAATGAATTTATTTGCAAATTATGGTGGAAAATAAGTATTTGGTCAATAACAAAAGTTTCTCAATACTTTGTTATATACCCTTTGTTGGCAATGACACAGGTCAAACGTTTTCTGTAAGTCTTCACAAGGTTTTCACACACTGTTGCTGCTATTTTGGCCCATTCCTCCATGCATATCTCCTCTAGAGCAGTGATGTTTTGGGGCTGTCGCTGGGCAACACAAACTTTCAACTCCCTCCAAAGATTTTCTATGGGGTTGAGATCTGGAGACTGGCTAGGCCACTCCAGGACCTTGAAATGCTTCTTACGAAGCCACTCCTTCGTTGCCCGGGCGGTGTGTTTGGGATCATTGTCATGCTGAAAGACCCAGCCACGTTTCATCTTCAATGCCCTTGCTGATGGAAGGAGGTTTTCACTCAAAATCTCACAATACATGGCCCCATTCATTCTTTCCTTTACACGGATCAGTCGTCCTGGTCCCTTTGCAGAAAAACAGCCCAAAAGCATGATGTTTCCACCCCCATGCTTCACAGTAGGTATGGTGTTCTTTGGATGCAACTCAGCATTCTTTGTCCTCCAAACACGACGAGTTGAGTTCTTACCAAAAGGTTATATTTTGGTTTCATCTGACCATATGACATTCTCCCAATCCTCTTCTGGATCATCCAAATGCACTCTAGCAAACTTCAGACGGGCCTGGACATGTACTGGCTTAAGCAGGGGGACACATCTGGCACTGCAGGATTTGAGTCCCTGGCGGCGTAGTGTGTTACTGATGGTAGGCCTTGTTACTTTGGTCCCAGCTCTCTGCAGGTCATTCACTAGGTCCCCCCGTGTGGTTCTGGGATTTTTGCTCACCGTTCTTGTGATCATTTTGACCCCACGGGGTGAGATCTTGCGTGGAGCCCCATATCGAGGGAGATTATCAGTG
Organism: Coregonus lavaretus; assembly: GCF_964263955.1. Lineage (NCBI taxonomy): Eukaryota > Metazoa > Chordata > Actinopteri > Salmoniformes > Salmonidae > Coregonus > Coregonus lavaretus. The sequence goes on along the minus strand of NC_140026.1, from coordinate 15,275,655 downwards.
GTCTTGTATGTCTTCCATTTCCTAATACTTGCTCCCACAGTTGATTTCTTCAAACCAAGCTGCTTACCTATTGCAGATTCAGTCTTCCCAGCCTGGTGCAGGTCTACAATTTTGTTTCTGGTGTCCTTTGACAGCTCTTTGGTCTTGGCCATAGTGGAGTTTGGAGTGTGACTGTTTGAGGTTGTGGACAGGTGTCTTTTATACTGATAACAAGTTCAAACAGGTGCCATTAATACAGGTAACGAGTGGAGGACAGAGGAGCCTCTTAAAGAAGAAGTTATAGGTCTGTGAGAGCCAGAAATCTTGCTTGTTTGTAGGTGACCAAATACTTATTTTCCACCATAATTTGCAAATAAATTCATAAAAAATCCTACAATGTGATTTTCTGGATTTTTTTTTCTCAATTTGTCTGTCATAGTTGACGTGTACCTATGATGAAAATTACAGGCCTCTCTGATCTTTTTAAGTGGGAGAACTTGCACAATTGGTGGCTGACTAAATACTTGTTTTCCCCACTGTAGATTACTGAATGTAATGTAAATGTTGAGCGTTTTCACTGCAGGTAGATTGTGTTTTAGAATTCAATACAAAAATACAAATCTGTATGGATTTTGGATTGTGTTTTGTGTGACTGTCTTTTTCTGCTTTGAGTTTGCTCTGATATTTATATCTGCCTCTCTGCAGCATTGAAGGTCACCAAGAACACAGTGGCCTCCATCATTATTAGAAGTAAAACGTTTGCTTCCTAGAGCTGGCCGCCCAGCCAAACTGAGCAATCGGGGAAGAAGGGCCTTGGTCAGGGAGGTGACCAAGAACCCGATGGTCACTCTGACAGAGCTCCTCTGTGGAGATGGGAGAACCTTCCAGAAGGACAACCATCTCTGCAGCACTCCACCAATCAGGCCTTTATGGTAGTGGCCAGACGGAAGCCACTCCTCAGTAAAAAGGCACGACAGCCCGCTTGGAGTTTGCTAAAAGGCACCTAAAGGACTCTCAGACCATGACAAACAAGATTTTCTGGTCTGATGAAACCAAGATTGAACTCTTTGGCCTGAATGCCAAGCGTCAAGTCTGGAGGAATTCTGGCACCATCCCTACGGTGAAGCATGGTGGTGGCAGCATCATGCTGTGGGGATGTTTGTCAGTGGCAGGGACTGGGAGAATAGTCAGGATCGAGGGAAAGATGAACGGAGCAAAGTACAGAGAGATCCTTGACGAAAACCTGCTCCAGAGCGCTCAGGACCTCAGACTGGGGCGAAGGTTCACCTTCCAACAGGACAACGACCCTAAGCACACAGCCAAGACAACGTAGGAGTGGCTTCGGGACAAGTCTCTGAATGTCCTTGAGTGGCCCAGTCAGAGCCCGGACTTGAACCCGATCGAACATCTCTGGAGAGACCTGAAAATAGCTGTGCAGCGATGCTCCCCTTCCAACCTGACAGAGCTTGAGAGGATTTGCAGAGAATAATGGGAGAAACTCCCCAAATACCGGTGTGCTAAGCTTGTAGCATCATACCCAAGAAGACTCAAGGCTGTAATCGCTGCCAAAAGGTGCTTCAACAAAGTATTGAGTAAAGGGTCTGAATATTTAGGTAAATATTTCAGTTTTTTTATTTTGTATAAATTTGCCAAAATGTCTAAAAACCTGTTTTTGCTTTGTCATTATGGGTGTTGTGTGTAGATTGATGAGGGGAAAAAACAACTTAATCAATTTTAGAATAAGGCTGTAACGTAACAAAATGTAGAAAAAGTCAAGGGGTATGAATACTTTCCGAATGCCCTGTATATTGACTGATGTGGGTGGGTGTGTCTTTCATGCGGTGTTCACATGCTAGTCGGAACTAGGAAACTCAGAAATGTCCGACTTGCTAACTGGTTGTAGGTATACACGTGCCATGTGTTCAACCAGTTAGCATGTCGGAAATTTCAGTTTCCTTTAGTTCCGACCTAGGTTCCGACTAGCACTTGAACGAGTCATCATAACACATTGGCAAGGCAACAGAGCCTGAATGAGCCGTCAGTTTTTTGGGAAAGCTGATAGAACACTATTGGCGTTAAGAAATCAGTCCTATAAATAATTGTGAAAAAAGGTGTGATTGAGGAAATATGCAACACTGCAATAACATGTCAGTGACTGGAGAAAAGATTATACTCCAAAAAAATTATGTAAAAAAGGAACCAAGACCAAGGAAAGCCTTAAAAGGAGAAACACATGAAGCCAGTCCAGAGTCATAATGTGCATACTGTCTATTGGTTTATTCATTTTTTACAAATCAGGAAGATGATTTAATGTTATGTAACAACCTGTACAACGCAACATACAGAAAAAAATACAAATACAAATTAATTATGGTAAAAAGCAGCACTGGGCCTTTAAACAACCCCATATATTTTTCACATTTTGATTGGACGTTGCAAGCAAGTACATTTTTTCAAACCCCACCTTTTTTGCAATAAATTAGTTTATACACAGTTTTGTGTGAGGAAAGTTGACTGAATCTTGACTCAAAACCACTGTTTTCCTCTCCTTTTTTGTCAAAACAATAACTTGGCAAGATGGCTGGGTTATTTATGCATGTAGTGATGTAAGTATCTCAGATAATTTTGTTGCCAAACAAAACAGGTGGTTAAACATGGTTAAAAGATATGCTTGGAGAGCTGTCCAAATACAATCAAATATTAGCTGAATATTTGGATCAGGAATGAATGAACCCCTGTGTTAATCTATGTAATGTATTATGTAAACTGAAGGGTGTTAGTTTTAACGTAAAGCAGACAGGTAGAACGTAAACGGACTATGAAAAACAAAACGACAAAAACCCTTATGAATCACATTCGCAACGTAAACTCCAGCATCAGGGCCTGCATTTCGTAAAGACTCCATTTCCCAAGAGTCTTTGCATGAACACGCCAAGGTGAAGCCACACCCCTATGATGTGATTGGCTCTGAACATTCCTCCCTGGTAAACGATGACAGAATGGATGGATCAGAGGAAGACAAACGTAACCAGTGTAAACAACGATGTGTGAAAACGGGTATGTTCAGCAGGGCACAACGTTGTGGAAAGTTCAGATAGAAATACCTTATGAAGAACAAACATGCCTCTCTGGTATAGAACGCTGTCAGCTCTATTCATGACATTTCTATCTGCAGCGTTACGCAACGTTTTCCTCCTGAACTAGCTATAGAAAATGAGAAGAGATATCTTTAGGTCCGGGCCCATTTCGATTACTAGTTTAAATAGAATCGGGCCTGGGCCTTTATGCATCAGGGTCATGTTTAGTATGGCACACCGTAAAGAATGACATTTAGCAAAGGAAAACAACTGTTTTCTCATTGGACAAGCTCAGGTAGAACCTCCCCGTTTTCAAAACATTTTCTCCCTGCTGAACACACCCCTGTTATTCCCTCTACCCTGCATGTGTAGAATCCCTCTAACCTCCAGTGAAGTGAATATGACAGGTGTAAAGCAGTGATAGGGGAGAATTCAGGAGACAAAGCTTAATGGCCAGACTGACTGGTTGAAAAACATTGAACATTTCTCTCCCACTAGTTCTGACGGTGGTGTTAGTCTCCATCACTATAGTCCTTCATGGCTTCCTCTCCTCGTCTCCTTTCCTTTATCTGCACTGATATGAATGAACCGGAACTGGACAGGTGAAAGTAAATTCCCATTAGGCAACAGCCACCTGATCGTTTTCACCTATCCTTTGTTTTCAGATCAGTGCAGTTAGCGTTACACCTGTAAACATTTTGCGGCAGTTTTTGAGTTCCTCCCTCTACAGATGCTCTCAGGTCCTCCTGTTCAGGGTTATTTTCCAGTCTTTTTTCCTCCTTTCGGGTCATTGTTTGATCTATCGCTCTTTTCCTCCATTTCCTTCTGACCCGTGGTTAAGTATTTCGTTTAAAAAACCCAATAGTCAGTGACCGTCTTGCGCAGCAGGCGGTGACGGGTGGAGGTCGCCGTTGCGAAGTGGCTCAACAAACGGTCCAAGTCTTGGAACGCAACATGACCGGTTTGGGTTGTGCACTCTGTGCCTTTTCACAGGAGAACCAAACTGATCAGTCTGGGGCATAGGGGTTGATAAAAACAAGAGCTAGAGGGAGAGAACAAGAGAGAGAGGGGGGAGGACAATAAAACTGCGCTAAAAGAAAAATAGCTGTGACCAAAAACAAGTGTTGTATTATGAAGGATAAAAAATAAATGTTAAAATAAAAAATTTATCGCCCACGAAGTGTCCAAAACATAAAGTGCAGGCAGTGTCCGTCTGGTTGTTTTTCTCTGAATCCACCTTAGCTCCTTCCCGTTAAAAGTGTCAGAGAACAAACAAAAACAAATAAACAAAACATTGTCCAAAATAAACAAAACAAAAATAATACTGAATTGTCAGTCAACAATCCCCCCAGCAACAGGAACAGGAGGGAAATTCCACAAATTCCAAAGAGTCTCAAAGTCTGGAATATGTTTGATGGAGAAGTAGTAGTTTTGGAGGCACCGCTGGGATAGAGTAGCTCCCTTTCCCCCTCTCTCTCTCTCCATCCATCAATCTCTCCATCACTCCCGCTATCACTCCACCCGTATGAGCAGGCCGTAGAGGACGGTGCCCCCCTGCTCCTTAGTGATCCACTCGATCTCTGTGTTGCTGAAGCGGGGATCCAGGGGTTCGCTGGCTCCCAGGGTCTGGGCCCCCACCTTATAGGAGCCCGGCCGCACACACACCTGGAAACCCACCTGGGCCTGGTGACAGCGGTGAGAACGGGGGTCCCGGAATCTGGAGGGAGAGAGTGAAAGGGCAGAGTGAGGACAGCAGGAGTCATGGGAAGAAGAATGAAAGCAAGATAGTGAAAGAACAAGACAGTAATAATCACTTAAATTTGAATAAGAGCAAAAGGCAGATAGAGAGCAGAGCATGAGAGAGATGCAACAATAGATGGGACAAATAACAGGGCAGAAAATAGTGGTATTGACTGACACGTACTGCACTTTGGGGGCGAACATCTCCAGGCCGGAGTAGCGCATGGTGGGGGACAGCTGTACCCGGGGCGCCTCCCTGTCCCTGTCAGGGAGACTGTTGCTGCTGTTCTCCTCTGGCTCACTGTAGCCGTTAGGACCCTCCGTCTTCAACGGAGACACAGAGAAAATGGACGACGTCCCTGAAACACCAAGACAACACGGTTTAGTTCATTTACAACACCATCACCATTCTTTAATCATTAGGGGAAATGTTTGTGGTGATGGAAATGGTTCTGGAAATCGACCATGAGTTCCAAAAGGCTAGATTATTTTAATTTATTTTTAATTTTACCTTTATTTAACTAGGCAAGTCAGTTAAGAACATTCTTATTTACAATGACGGCCTACACCGGCCAAACCCGGACGACGCTGGGCCAATTGAAATCCGGTTATTGCTTTCGGAGAGAAACACCTTGAGGTGATATGCTCATCAAAATAAGCAACCTGTGGTCAATTCACAACAGTTAGTTAGTCCATAAAGTGGATAAGGAAACAAATGCCATGTCGTACCAGAGAGCAGCTGAGCATGGTCCAGGGTGCGTCTCAGAGCCCCTACGCTGGTGCCGTGGTAGGCTATGTGCCACTTCTTAAACGAATTGGACACCTCACAGTGGGGCTTGATCCTGTAGGGAGGGAGAACATACACACCAAGTTGTTAGATAACCCCTCTACCAGAGTCCTATGACATTGATACTCAAAGCCAGTTCTCAAAGCTTTACTGTTTTTACTTTCCTTCTCCCGTCAAGGTGAAAATAAGTAATTAATTAAGTAATTAGTTAATTGAACTAGATAAAACTAATTCAGGCTGATTCATTGGACTTGAAGAGCACCGTCACTGATGTTAAGAGTGATTGGTTGAACATAGTTTTGCAGCCAACTGAGCTACAGTGTGATTGGTTGAAGACAGTTTTTGAAGCCCACTGATTGGCTGTCTGTAACCTCTGACCTCAGAGCGAAGCGGCACCAGCCAAAGGGCAGGGCGTAATCCCGGGGGGGCTCCCCTCTCTTGTAGTAGGACTCGTCCCCCCGCAGCTTGTGGCACGACTCACAGTAACACAGGTTATACTTAGCATCCTCGTTGAAGTAACCATCTGAGAGAGATGATAGGGGGAGGGGGCAGAGAGAGGGAGAGAAAAATGAAATATGGAGAAGTTATGATTAAGTCACAGAGAGACGAGTAGACACGGAGAGACAGAGACAGAGAAAAAGAGAGACAGAGAGACGACAGGGAAAGAGAGAGAGAGAGAGAGAGAGATAGAGAGAGACAGAGACAGAGACAGAGAGAGAGAGACAGAGAGAGAGAGACAGAGAAAGAGACAGAGAGAGAGAGACAGAGAGAGAGAGAGAGACGGAGAGAGAGAGAGACGGAGAAAGAGAGAGAGAGAGAAACGGAGAAAGAGAGAGAGAGAGAGAGAGAGAGAGAAAGAGACAGAGAGAGAGAGAGAGAGACGGAGAGAGAGAGAGAGAGAGAGACGGAGAAAGAGAGAGAGAGAGAGACGGAGAAAGAGAGCGAGAGAGAGAGACGGAGAAAGAGAGCGAGAGAGAGACGGAGAAAGAGAGAGCGAGAGAGAGAGAGAAAGACAGAGAGAGAGAGAGAGAGAGAAAGAGAGAGAGAAAGAGACAGAGAGAGAGAGAGAGAGAGAGAGACAGAGAGAGAGAGACAGAGAGAGAGAGAGAGAGAGAGAGAGAGAGAGACGACAGAGAAAGAGACAGAGAGAGAGAGAGGGCAGTACACAGAGACAGTAGTGTGTATGTTCCTCACCTGGCAGTGCGAGCAGGTCCTTGAAGCGCGAGCACAGGGCCTGGTACTCACAGGTCTTGTTGGGGTTGACCTCTGGATGGGGTGTCCAGCACACACTCTCTTTGATCCCTGGAGGTCAGATGTCAAAGGTTAGCACTGGTTCAGCCCAGAGCCACAGATGTAAAAGGCCTGTATTAAGTTGACATATTCGTCATGCTCTCCTCCTCTCACCATCAACCATGTCAGCCTTCTCCATGTCGCCCTGGCAACGCGCCTCGCCGCTCTCCCCTCCCACGGTTGACACGTTGGTCACTATGGTAACCTGCCATGACAATGACATCAGAGGGTGTCACTGAAATCTCTCGGCCCCTGGTGTGACACAGATTATGCAGTCCCAGGCCAGGCTGGGCAACTGAGATCATTAAACCGGCCTGGTGGGAGGGCTGGGATTACGGAGCGTCTAAATGAGATTGGGATTATGACTGTTACACTGTGTAACTTTGGCCAGGTGGAGGTATTTCAAGATTAAAGGTCATAGAGCGAAAGACTAGTAGATTAGCGTTTCTAGCTATTGATCTAAAAGTGGCCCCGAGTAGGACTGAGTCCCAAATGGCACCCTATTCCCTATATAGTGTGCTACCAGAGCCCAATAGTGCACCACTTTTGGCCGGGCTCTGGTCAAAAGTAGCACACTATATAGGGAATAGGGTGCCATTTGGGACTCAGTCCTACTCGGGGCCACTTTTAGATCAATAGCTAGAAACGCTAATCCCAGCCCTCCCACCTGATATAGGCTCAGAGGGCTGCCTGGATGCTGGTCTGGTTTTCCACCATGACCGTTCATCATTAAATCATGTCCAGGTAGAAATGTCTGAACTTCTTCAACCTCTAAAATAATTCTGACCGTTTTGAATGGGAGTGGGGGCGGGTGACAGACGTACCTGTTCACACTGTCCGTATAGGTCTATGAGGGGGTAGCATGGTGTAGGGATGTCCAGGGCTGCTACTCCCTGGTCCATACCGTTCACATAAAGGTGCAGACAGCTGTTCACATCCACTAGCAGACCCAGGACTGTACCCTCTGGACATGTGTCCAGGTTTGGACCATAGTTCTCACAGATCTGATGGGGAGGAAAACGGGGAGAGAATGGAGGTGAAGTGATGGAGGGAAAGAGAGAAGAGAGGGAGAGGGTACATTTCAATTAAGATGCGTGTTGTGTTTGTCTTGCTATCTGTACCTTGTGTGTGTGTGTGTGTGTGTGTGTGTACCTTGTGTGTGTGTTTGTGTGCGCGCAGTGTTTCCCCTAGGAATTAATTCAGTAGCTGTGGCAGAGATAGCGGGGGGGACCTTTTCAGTTATTCAACAAAACTTAAGTTGACTTTTTTTAAGTCAAATGCATTAAAATGAAATGTTCTCTTCCTTTGAAACTCATCTGAAAATCGAGGACAGTTTAATTTTATCTATTGATCTCAAAATCACCAGCCACTTCTATATTAACCGCAAAAATTATTTCACTAGTGTAATGTTACTGTATCTTAATAGGGATGGTTCCACTTCCAGGATTACAAGCTAGTTAGCTTGGAGGTTTCTCAGACGATCTGATGACAATCTGAGGAAGATATGTAACTTGTTGTACCTTGTCACTCTGATCTTAAAAGCTCATCTTGGCAGAATTTTTATTTGCAGTGGCGGCAATGATTTAGCAGCGGCGGTGCGCTGCTGCTAAATGAATATAGGGGAAACACTGGTGTGTGTCCAGTACCTTCAGTGAGTTGTGGAAGACAGAGTCTCTCTGCAGCAGCCACACAGAGCGTTTCAGACAGCACGCAGTGGAGGGAAAGTTGAGGCGGTCTGGGGAGTGGCCTATCACCCCTAGCGACAGGGACGACGTCCACGACGCGTTCAGGCGGTCAATCTGAAACTATGGCAACATTGATAGTCGAAATGTCATTCACCAACTATGGGAACAGAATGCACTATAAAAGATGTGTCCCTATACAACAATTAAACACCCCCTTGGCTACCCCAATCAAATCCTGACACACACACCCCTAACCCCATCACTCACACACACACACACACACACACACACACACAGTACCTGGAACAGTTGTTGTCGGGGCAGGGGTTGTGCTGTGACCAGGAGGCCCTGGTTGTAGCTGGAGACGCGGGCCGCCGTCAGGTTCTGATTGGACAGCTGGATGTTCTTCCCATGGTTCTCCAGGAAGGTCATGACTGTGTTGGGCACCAGGGCCGGCTCACCAGTCTCAACCTGATGGATGGAGAGAGTAGATAGATAGAGATAGAGAGAGGAGAGGGAGAGATAGAGGAGAGAGAGTAGATAGATAGAGGAGAGAGGGAGAGATAGAGAGGGAGAGATAGAGGAGAGAGAGTAGATAGAGAGAGAGTGAGAGATAGAGGAGAGAGAGAGAGAGAGGGGAAAGGGAGAGATAGAGAGGAGAGGGGAGAGGGAGAGAGAGAGATAGAGGAGAGAGAGTAGATAGATAGAGGAGAGGGAGAGATAGAGAGGGGAGAGAGAGAGAGAGAGAGATATATAGAGAGGAGAGGGAGAGATAGAGGAGAGAGGGATAGATAGAGGAGAGAGAGAGAGAGAGAGGGGGGAGAGGGAGAGAGAGATCGAGAGAGAGATAGAGAGGAGAGGGAGAGATAGAGAGGGGAGAGGGAGAGAGAGAGGAGAGGGAGAGATAGATAGGAGAGGGAGAGATAGAGAGGGGAGAGGGAGAGAGAGATAGGAGAGGGGAGAGGGAGAGAGAGATAGGAGAGGGAGAGAGAGAGAGGAGAGGGAGAGAGAGAGAGAGGAGAGGGAGAGATAGAGATAGAAAGAGGGTTGAGGGAGAGAAGATAGAGAGGAGAGGGAGATCGAGATGAAACAAACTGTATTTACATACAGTGTACAAAACATTAGGAACACCTGCTCTTTCCATGACACAGACTGACCAGGTGAATCCAGGTGAAAGCTATGATCCGTTATTGATGTCACTTGTTAAATCCACTTAAAATCAGCGTAGATGAAGGGGAGGAGACAGGTTAAAAAATATATTTTTAAGCCTTGAAACAATTGAGACATGGATTGTGTATGTGTGCCATTCTGAGGGTGAATGGGCAAGACAAAAGATGCAAGTGCCTTTGAACGGGGTATGGTAGTAGGTGCCAGGCGCACTGGTTTGTGTTAAGAACTGTAACGATGCTTGGTTTTTCACGCTCAACAGTTTCCCGTGTGTATCAAGAATGGTCCACCACCCAAAGGGCATCCAGCCAATTTGACACAACTGTGAGAAGCATTGGAGTCAACATGGGCCAGCATCCCTGTGGAACGCTTTCGACACCTTATAGAGTCCATGCCCTGACAAATTGAGGCTGTTCTGAGGGAAAAAGGGGCAGGGGGTGCAACTCAATATTATGAATGTGTTCCTAATGTTTTGTACACTCAGTGTATTTAACCACCTATGGAGTAATTGCCGGTTTCCTTCTGTACTTTGAGATGCTTGCATGACAAAAGCAGAGAAATAAAAATTCCACACATTTTCTTACTTTACAAGAAACAAAGTCTAACATTATAGTTGTGAAGCTATAATCACTGAAGATCCAGACGAAAGCATATCATCCATCGGTCCCTCCTTCCCTCACCTATCTCCTTCTCCCTCTATCCCTCTATCCCCACACCCGTGTCTCACCGGTGTGCGGTCCTCCTCTCCTTCGCTGCAGCTGTCTGAGGAGAGGGAGGGGGCCTTGATGCGCCCTGCGTCCTCCAGCACTGATGAACTGACGATGGACACCGCTGTCACACGACCATACAGGTCCAACACTGCATACACGTTCTATAGGTAGGGGAGAGAGGTGGGGGTTAGTGGGGTGGGGTGTTGTGTGTTAGTAAAACAAGGAACATTCGAACAGTTCACCGGTCCCTACTAGGAAATAGGCTATTTTAGGCTTAGGTTTACAATTGCATGCTGACCGGACGCATGCGCGAGCGTTGCAAAATAAAATGTACACAGATGTTATTCAATCATTGCACTCACACTGCTCGCGCGCGTCTGTGTAGCCAGGCGCTAAAATAGAGCTTGGTTCTATTTGTGACGCTCGACGCACTGCAAGTCCTGCCTTTCCCATCTCCTCATTGGTTTTTAGGAGCATATACCCACGTGGGTGATTGAAAGATTAACTGAGGTCCACACTCCAGTCCAGTTGGTGGTGGTAATGCATCTTAAAGTTGGTAGCCAAACGACATATAAAGTCCAAAGAAGAAGAAGAAGCCTGAAGGAAGCCCGAACTTGGTTTACTGTTTTATCTGTGGATTAATTGTTGGAGTAGAGGACCTTGTGCATTTCAGGTAAAATAACAACCCAATGTTTATATCCCAGGACAAATTAGCTAGCAACAGCAATCTAGCTAGCTAAATTGCCATAAATGTTTAATACTTTTTGACCTGTCCCCAAGTTAATATAGTTGAATCAGAGTTAGTTTTGATATTTCAACCTGCGTGTCCTGATCGTGTCTGGTGTGGGAGGAAAAAATCAACACCTGTGCGGTCTGGTCAGCATGTTAGGGTTAGAATTAGGGTAAGGAGTTAGGGTTAGGGGTTAAGGTAAATAGGATTTTGAATGGGAATAAATTGTTTGGTCCCCACAAGTCTAGGAAAACAATAATGTGTGAATTGAACAAGTATGACGTGTGTGTATGAGAGAACAGTTTGTACGTTCATGAAGTGTGTGTGTGTGTACCTTGGCCACAGCGGTGGCAGCTGGTCCCATGTCCTCTCCGTCGATAAGGACGTGCATGGTGTCATCGCTGCATCTCTTCACCCCAACGCGGTTCCCCACCTAGACACACACAGAATCCAACTCAGGCACCAAATGTAGTACCTACTTAGCTATTAATCTATTCATCACAATCCTTCTATCCATTCCATATGCACTAATGTTTATAGTGTCCATCTTTGTCTTTTTCTTTCTTCCTCCAATCCCAACCTGTTGTTCCCTCCCTCCCCCCCATGTTTCTCTCTGTTTCTGCAACAACTGACAAAATAAGTACAAATTATTGATTCAACAGAGCTCTGGAATCCAACGTCCTGTCTCTCACCGTCAGTCTGTCCAGGGAGGCGCCGTAGTTCTGTCTCTGCAGGAGCCCGTTGCGTCTGACCTCTGACCCCGCTAGCAGCCAGGTGACCTTGGCCCGGAGCTGTGTGAGGGAGGGGGACAGGCCTGAAATGGGGCAGGAGGGCAGCTCTGGAGGGGCTAGGGTGGTCAGACCCATGTGGAGGGAACCAGACCACTGGTCATCCACCTCGTCTATCTTCACCTGGGGTTTGGGTGGAGGGACAATAATACAACATCAATAATTAATGTTATGAAGTGGGTGTGTGTATGAGACAGCAGATTAATCAAGTGTTATGGAAATACAGCAGTCTAATAGATAACAGAACACTACGCACCTCAAACAGTTCTTCTGTTTTGAGTTCCTTGGCGCTGAAGACGATGCCGTGTGCATATCCTCCCAGCCTGACGGCCTGGCAGCCCTCTCCCAGCAGAACCACGTTTTTACCATGCTTACTGTGGAGCCGGTGGGCCACGCCTGCCACTACACACACAGGGAAGAAGGAGAGATGTGAGCCAGACTGTCGTTCAACAACTTATTTAGATCCATAGCCTGAGAGAAAATAACACACACACACACACATCCATCCATGGTCAGTACCTGGGGAGTGTATGGGGAAGCTTTTTTCTGTGATGTTGCTGGTACACAGACTGTTATCCTGAGGGCCAGAGGAACTGGTGATGGACACCTGAACACACTGACCATACAGGTCTATCACCGCGTACACCTCTAATGGAGGGAAGGAGGGAGGGAGACAAGAGAGAGAGGAAAGAGGGGTTTACCAAGTTCACCATATATTTGGAAAGTGGAGACGCTTGACAAAGAGATCAATGAGACTAGCCTTGATTTAGCACAAGAGAGCTGCTAAGTGGATTTATTCAGAGACACTTAGCATCAAAGTGCATAGTACACACCATCAGTTCCATTTCAATCCAATCAATTCATGAGCCTTTTGTCCCCAACCCCTAGCCCATGTATGGGGTCGTAAAATGGGTTTTATGATAACTGGTTCCATTCACCTTTACCTGGCGGCAGCCCGGTGCAGGCCACGCCCTGGTCTACCCCGTTGATGTAGTAGTGAAGGTCGCCGGTGGCCGAGCGCATCATGCCGATCCTACTGCCCGTGGTCAGAGTGTCCAGGTCACAGCCGTAGTTGTTACGCATGGTGTTGCCGTCCTGCATGATGGCCGTGCCACTGGTGGGGGGGGGGGGGGTGAGAGAGGGAGTTCAAATTAAACTTGGTTTATTTCATGCACAAGACAGAGGAAGGTATTCCCTTAGATGCTTCTTAGTGAGATCCACTGTAGTAGATAGATACAACAGTAGGAGTCGATAACAGTAGATTTAATCTAATCTATGTTTCAAAACAAGAGGGTTGAAAATCATTCATTTAGAATGTTCAAGCACTGAGACAGACACAAAACACTCACATCTCCCCACCCAACACACACCTAAGCATCCAGGTATCGTAGTCTATATCCGTCATGGTGTTAGGAAACTCCAGCTCTTCTGGCCTGATGGCGGTCACACCTGGATAGAACACACACACACGGACAAACATATATCACCCCACTGCTGTGTGTGTGGATAGGGCTGTGTGAGAAGGTCGAGAGGGTTAAATAGAAACGCCTTACCTGCCATTATCTTACCTGCTTCTATTGACCCCGACCAACGGTCCACCATCTTCTGAATGACTATCTCAAAGAGCTCTCCATCTCGAAGGCACCTGAAAACGGACAACACACAGTCAGGACACACAAACACATGATGTGTGTGTGTGTGTGTGTGGACCTTCTGACCTGTTGGAGATGACGCAGGTGTGTGTGTGTGTGTGTGTGTGTGTGTGTGTGTGTGTCACTGACCTGTTGGAGATGACGATGGCGTCGTTGAACTCGGATCGACAGTTCTGTCTGAGGGCGGTGCGCCCCCCGTTGGTGATTACCGCGTTAGTGCCGTGCAGCTGGTGGAAGCGCAGGTCGTTGGCACTGTTGCCCCCGGCGACCGAGCATGGGCTGCTGGGCGACATGACGACGGGGCCCTCCGAGCTGTCCTCAGGGAGAGGGGGGAGGTCTGCTAGAGAGCGTAGAAATGGTTGTGGATGGTTGTTGAGGCAAAGCTAGTTGGATGAGGATATTCACATACTATCTACAGATACATTTCCATGTCTTCAGTATACACGTGGTTCCAAAACCTTTTTGATCTGTGACGCACTAGAAGCCTTTGGAATTGTCTTGGGAACCTTTATCTTTGTCAACCCTCCTCCATGCTCACCCATGTCGTCCATGATGGTGGCCTGCGCGGCCTGGCCGTAGAGGTCCACCACGGCGTAGACACTGAGTGGGATGTTCCACGCCGCCGGGCCCTGCGCCACCCCGTTCACAAAGAAGTGGAGGCTCCCATCCTCCTTACGCACCACACCCACTGTGTCCCCCGCCTGGAGAGAGAGAGAGAAGACAGGGGTCAGAGAGAAAGAGATCAGTGTTAAATTGACAACCTCAAAGCACACAACAACAGGTGATATGGGTGAGAAGTACGATAGAATGTAAGTGTTGATAGTGAGTGAGAAGAAGAAAAAGAGTGAGAGCAGGAACAGGACAGAGAGAGAGAGAGGATGAGAAATAGAGAGAGGGGGATAGAGTTTATTAATCTAAGGATGACTGTAAAGTATGTCTCCCACTCACTTTGAGTCGGTCCAGGTTGTGTCCGTACTCGTCCAGTATGGTGGTTCCGTTGTGCATCACCCCGTTCCCGGTCATCATCCAAGTCCCTGGGACACAAAACCATAACATCAGTCAACCTACAACAAAATCATCAAATCAGTCAACCTACAACAAATCCAGAACATCAGTCAAACTACAACAAAATCATCAAATCAGTCAAACAGCCCTTTCCAAACATTGTTTGAGTATGGAAAAGTAGATGAATCAAGCCCCTAGCCTAAAAAGAAGGCTAGTTGGGCCTGCTAGTGTATTGCTTTCAGATCTACAAGTAACCCTGCTAGGGGGTAGGGGTAAGAGGTTGGTATTACCTGATTGGTTGGTATTACCTGAGCGCAGGTTGGTCATGGTGGAGGGCAGCTGCAGGTAGGCGGGGTTGTGCGTGGTCACGCCAATCTCGATGGAGCCCGCCCACTTGTCCACCATCTTGTCGATGCGCACCTGGAACACCTCGTTGGAGCGCAGCGGGCGGCCACTCAGGACCACGCCGTGATTGAAGTCGTCCGAAGCACTGCCCGAGGAAAAATACACACAAACAACCAATCAATTAAATCAAATGTATCTATTTATGTAATATACAGTGGCTTGCGAAAGTATTCACCCCACTTGCCATTTTTCCAATTTTTTTGCCTTACAACCTGGAATTTTAATGTTTCCCCTTAAACCACTCAAGTCTTGCTTTAGCAGTATGCTTAGGGTCATTGTCCTGCTGGAAGGTGAACCTCTGTCCCAGTCTCAAATCTCTGGAAGACTGAAACAGGTTTCCCTCAAGAATTTCCCTGTATTTAGCGCAATCCATCATTCCTTCAATTCTGACCAGTTTCCCACTCCCTGCCGATGAAAAACATCCCCACAGCACGATACTGCCACCACCATGCTTCACTGTGGGGATGGTGTTCTCGGGGTGATGAGAGGTGTTGGGTTTGCGCCAGACATAGCATTTTCCTTGATGGCCAAAAAGCTCAATTTTAGTCTCATCTGACCGGAGTACCTTCTTCCATATGTTTGGGGAGTCACCCACATGCGTTTTGGCTAACACCAAACGTGCTTGCTTATTTTTTTCTTTAAGCAATGCCTTTTTTCTGGCCACTCTTCCGTAAAGCCCAGCTCTGTTGAGTGTACGGCTTAAAGTGGTCCAATCTCCGCTGTGGAGCTTTGCAGCTCCTTCAGGGTTCTCTTTGGTCTCTTTGTTGCCTCTGATTAATGCCCTCCTTGCCTGGTCCGTGAGTTTTGGTGGGCGGCCCTCTCTTGGCAGGTTTGTGATGGTGCCATATTATTTCAATGTTTTAATAATGGATTTAAATGGTGCTCTGTGGGATGTTCAAAGTTTCTGATATTTTTGTATAGCCCAACCCTGATCTGTACTTCTCCACAACTTTGTCCCTGACCTGTTTGGAGAGCTCCTTGATCTTCATGGTGCCGCTTGCTTGGTGGTGCCCCTTGCTTAGTGGTGTTGCAGACTCTGGGGCCTTTCAGAACAGGTGTATATATACACACTGAGCTCATGTGACAGATCACGTGACACTTACCTGTGGCAGGGCTTGAAAACTATTACAGACTACAAAGGGAAGCACAGCCGCGAGCTGCCCAGTGACACAAGCCTACCAGACGAGCTAAACCACTTCTATGCTCGCTTCGAGGCAAGCAACACTGAAGCATGCATGAGAGCACCAGCTGTTCCGGATGACTATGTGATCACGCTCTCCGTAGCCGATGTGAGTAAGACTTTTAAGCAGGTCAACATTCACAAGGCCGCAGGGCCAGACGGATTACCAGGACGTGTACTCCGAGCATGTGCCGACCAACTGGCAAGTGTCTTCACTGACATTTTCAACATGTCCCTGACTGAGTCTGTAATACCAACATGTTTCAAGCAGACCACCATAGTCCCCGTGCCCAAGAACTCTAAGATAACCTGCCTAAATGACTACCGACCCGTAGCACTGACGTCTGTAGCCATGAAGTGCTTTGAAAGACTGGTCATGGCTCACATCAACAGCATAATCCCAGAAACCCTAGACCCACTCCAATTTGCATACCGCCCCAACAGATCCACAGATGATGCAATCTCTATCGCACTCCACACTGCCCTTTCCCACCTGGACAAGAGGAACACCTACGTGAGAATGCTATTCATTGACTACAGCTCAGCATTCAACACCATAGTGCCCTCTAAGCTCATCACTAAGCTAAGGATCCTGGGACTAAACACCTCCCTCTGCAACTGGATCCTGGACTTCCTGACGGGCCGCCCCCAGGTGGTAAGGGTAGGTAACAACACATCTGCCACACTGATCCTCAACACGGGGGCCCCTCAGGGGTGCATGCTCAGTCCCCTCCTGTACTCTCTGTTCACCCATGACTGCATGGCCAGGCACGACTCCAACACCATCATTAAGTTTGCCGACGACACAACAGTGGTAGGCCTGATCACCGACAACGATGAGACAGCCTATAGGGAAGAGGTCAGAGATCTGGCCGTGTGGTGCCAGGACAACAACCTCTCCCTCAACGTGACCAAGACAAAGGAGATGATTGTGGACTACAGGGAAAAAAAGAGGACTGAGCACGCCCCCATTCTCATCGACGGGGCTGTAGTGGAACAGGTTGAGAGCTTCAAGTTCCTTGGTGTCCACATCACCAACGAACTATCATGGTCCAAACACACCAAGACAGTCGTGAAGAGGGCACGACAAAGCCTATTCCCCCTCAGGAGACTAAAAAGATTTGGCATGGGTCCTCAGATCCTCAAAATATTCTACAGCTGCACCATCGAGAGCATCCTGACTGGTTGCATCACCGCCTGGTATGGCAACTGCTTGGCCTCTGACCGCAAGGCACTACAGAGGGTAGTGCGTACAGCCCAGTACATCACTGGGGAAAAGCTTCCTGCCATCCAGGACCTCTATACCAGGCGGTGTCAGAGGAAGGCCCTCAAAATTGTCAAAGACTCCAGCCACCCTAGTCATAGACTGTTCTCTCTGCTACCGCACGGCAAGCGGTACCGGAGTGCCAAGTCTAGGTCCAAAAGACTTCTCAACAGCTTCTACCCCCAAGCCATAAGACTCCTGAACAGCTAATCATGGCTACCCGGACTATTTGCACTGCCCCCCACCCCATCCTTTTTACGCTGCTGCTACTCTGTTAAGTATTTATGCATAGTCACTTTAACTCTACCCACATGTACATATTACCTCAACTAGCCGGTGCCCCCGCACATTGACTCTGCAACGGTACCCCCTGTATATATAGCCTCCCTACTGTCACTTTATTTTACTTCTGCTCTTTTTTTCTCAACACTTTTTTTGTTGTTGTTTTATTCTTACTTTTTTTGTTTAAAATAAATGCACTGTTGGTTAAGGGCTGTAAGTAAGCATTTCACTGTAATGTCTGCACCTGTTGTATTCGGCGCATGTGACTTGTATAGTGACTTGTATTTAAATGTAGTAATTCAACAACAAACGTTGTTTAGCCTCCACATTTACATTTACGTCATTTAGCAGACGCTCTTATCCAGAGCGACTTACATTATTACTTTCTTTCATACCCCCTGTGGGAATCGAACCCACAACCCTGGCGTTGCAAACGCCATGCTCTATCAACTGAGCTACATCCCTGCTGGCCATTCCCTCCCCTACCCTGGACGACGCTGGGCCAATTGCGCGCCGCCCCATGGGTCTCCCGGTCACGGCCGGCTACGACAGAGCCTGGATTCGAACCAGGATCTCTAGTGGCACAGTTAGCACTGCGATGCAGGGCCTTAGACCACTGCGCCACTCAGGAGACATGTGACCAATAAAAGTTGATTTGATTTGACTTAGATTGCACACAGGTGGACTTTATTTAACTAATTATGTGACTTCTGAAGGTAATTGGTTGCACCAGATCTTATGTAGGGGCTTCATAGCAAAGGGGGTGAATACATATGCACGCACCACTTTTCCATTATATATTCTTTTGAATTCTTTGAGACAGGTTATTTTTTTCATTTCACTTCACCAATTTGGACTATTTTGTGTATGTCCATTACATGAAATCCAAATAAAAATCCATTTAAATTACAGGTTTTAATGCAACAAAATAGGAAAAACGCCAAGGGGGATGAATACTTTTGCAAGGCACTGTACCACACCCCCTCGGGCCTTACTGCTTAAATATACTATGACCAATTAAATCTTACAAACAGTTGGTAAAGATATGATATTGTTCGAAACAAGGCCATGGTTACAATACGTACTGAGGGCGAAGCGCCGTCCTGCCCTCGCTGATGATGGCTGCCTTTTGGCCACAGTTGGAGTGGAAGAGGAGGCGGTCAGGGGCGTCGGGGTCCGGTGTGAGGGAGAGGGCGGGCCGGGGGCGGCCAACATCTGGCGACAGCGCCCGCATGATGGCGTTGTTGCGGCGGAGACGGTCGCTGTGGTTGTGATTGTGGACGATGGTCACCTTGACCGCCATGCCGTAGAGGTCGACCACGCCGTAGACCACAGTGGGTGTCTGGGCCGCTGCCACGCCTAGGGGGCAGGGTAAGAGGTCAAATTGAGGTTATGAACGACTTGGATGAAATGTGGTAATGATTTGCAATTGTACGTGTTTCTCGAACTGACAATGATATTTATACATTGTATGGGGCAAAACTCCTCTGCATGACAATTATGTAAACAATCCATCAAATGACAACAAGTATGTAAAACATAGCAAGCATTTCAATGATGTGCCTCTTAATAAATAATATACTTCATGCATTTTTGCTGCATTTTCAGTATTACCATACAAATTGCAGCATTATGGTTTGCCTGTCCTTCACACTGCAATGTTAATAGCTACTCTATCAACATATGAGCTCAAAGCTCCTATCCCTCTAACACAGGGGTGTCAAACTCATTTTAGCTCAGGGGCCACATGGAGGAAAATCTATTCCCAAGTGGGCCGGACCGGAAAAATCATGGTATATATATAACTTAAAAACAACAACTTCAGATTGTTTTCTTTGTTTTAATACGATCAACATACAACATAAAGCTGGAGCCTGAGGACAGTGTGTCCAAAATAGTACAAGCACAACATCACTATTAATCATAAAACACGTCAAGTTTATTTGAAAATTCTAAAGAAAAAGAACAAACACACAATGCCTCAGTGATTAACAGAACTGTTTCACAGATCACAGAACTATATCAGGGTGTCATTTCTCAGGCAGAAATGTAGATACAAATAATGAAATCCTGTTCCCCAAACAAGTGCAAGAACCACAGAGTCAAGAATAGGTTAAATATACAAATAAAATAAAAACAATTAAAAACAATAGCACATCAACATAAAAACATATAAACATAAAGCTGGAGCCTGTGGACAGTGTCCAAAAGCACAACATCACTATTAATCATAAAACACCTCAAGTTATTTGAAAGTTCTGAGGACAAAGAACACACAAACACACAATGCCTCAGTGATTCACA
Source organism: Coregonus lavaretus (assembly GCF_964263955.1). NCBI lineage: Eukaryota > Metazoa > Chordata > Actinopteri > Salmoniformes > Salmonidae > Coregonus > Coregonus lavaretus. Next base: position 15,255,610 of record NC_140026.1, on the reverse strand, counting down.
GAAGTATATCACAGATCACAGAACTATATCAGGGTGTCATTTCTCAGGCAGAAATGTAGATACAAATAATGAAATCCTGTTCCCCAAACAAGTGCAAGAACCACAGAGTCAAGAATAGGTTAAATATACAAATAAAATAAAAACAATTAAAAACAATAGCACATCAACATAAAAACATATAAACATAAATCTGAAAGCGTTGCTCAAACTCCCGTAACAGTCCCGTTATTTTATCTTTGAACCGCTTCATGTCTGCCACATGTTGGGTTGCGCACACATTTTTCAGACAGGGGAAGTGAGCTGCATCACCACCGGCAAGTTGCGTCTCCCACAATGACAGCTTCAACTTGAAAGAACGTATGCTGTCATAATACTGCGTGACAACTTTGTTGCGCCCTTGCAGCTGTTTGTTCAAGTTATTCAGGTGCTCTGTAATATCCACCATAAATGCAAGGTCCTGCATCCATTCTGCGGAATGAAATTCTAACACTGGTTTGCCCTTTTCTTCCATGAACTGTTCAATTTCTTCTCGTAAATCAAAGAAACGCCTCAGCACAGCACCTCGGCTTAACCATCTTACCTCAGTGTGGTATGGCAGGCCATAGATGTGGTCTTTCTCTCTGAGAAGGCTGTCAAACTGACGGTGATTCAGGCTTCTGGATCGGATGAAACTAACAGTTTGGATGACCACCTTCATGACGTTATCCATCTTTAATGACTTGCAACACAAAGCCTCCTGGTGCAAAATACAGTGAAAAGTCAAAAAATCACGTCCTCCATTTGCAGATTGCACTTTCTCTCTGAACTTTGTCACAACGCCTGCTTTTTTCCCGATCATTGAGGGCGCTGACAGCGCGGGACCAGTCCACTCCGACCCTGTCCAGCGCGGCGACGAGTGCGGTAAAAATATCAGCTGCTGTCGTTGTATCTGTCATCGGCACCAACTCCACGAACTCCTCGGTGACGGTCAATGTCTCCGCGGATGAAAATGGCCAGTTGTGCAACATCTCTAATGTCCGTGCTTTCATCAATTGCAACCGAAAACGCAATAAATTACATTACTTTTTGCTTCAACTGGCTGTCCAAATCCACTGAAAGATCGGAAATCCTGTCTGCAACTGTGTTTCTTGTCAGGCTGATATTTGCAAAAGCCTGCCGCTTTTCAGGGCACACAATCTCCGCTGCCTTCATCATGTATGTTTTTACAAATTCACCCTCACTAAATGGTTTTGAAGCCACTGCGATTTCATTAGCAATGAGGTAGCTAGCTTTCACTGCAGCGTCACTGATGTCTCGGCTGTGAGTAAACACAGACTGCTGTTTCTTCAGACCCGCCAACAGTTCATTCACCTTCTCTCATCTCCGCTGTCCTTGAAAGTTGTCATATTTGTCGGCATGAAGACTCACATAGTGGCGACGAAGGTTATATTCTTTCAGCACTGCAACATGCTCTGAACACACCAAACATACAGCTTTCCCATTCAATTCCGTGAATAAATAGGATGACCATTTTTCTTGGAACACTCTGCGTCCACTTTTCTCTTTTTTGACAGAGACATATTGGGGCAATGAGGGTGCCAAAGCACATCATGTTAAAAGTATAAGCCGTAATAAATATCGCGGGCAAAACAAAGTAGGTCATTGGCTGCACGTGCTTGACCTACTTGCTCTGCCCCGGTATAAACAGTTTGCTTGCTTAACACAATTGCTATTGCGCCATCCAGTGGACGCAATTGGAACAGCAGTTTATTTTAAATTGCAGCGCATTTTTATACTTTACAATTATTTTTATTTTTTTTAATCATCTCGCGGGCCGGATTAAACCCGTTTGCGGGCCGGACGTTTGACACCCCTGCTCTAACACCATGCTACAGCCATTCAATCCCCCGTTACATTGACGGATGCTCCTGGCGTGTCACTCTCACCTTGGTCGATGCCATTGATGTAGAAGTGAAGAGCTCCGCTGGCCTTGTGCATCAAGCCTATGTGATCCCCCTCCTGGAATGGAAGTCACAGAGTGTCATGGTTAAGATGTTAGGGATGTGTGTGTCTATATGTGTCTGTGCGTGAGACACTGACCTGCAGTTCATCCAGGCTGAATTCACAGTACTCCCGACGGGTTCCCTTGCCGTTAGTCAGGATCCCACAGCCACTCATCATGATTGTACCTGGAAGGCAAGAAAGAAACACACAGCAAGATGTAGCCTTATACTTTTTTTCTTCTTTTTTTTTTTTCTTTTTATTCTGGGGGTAGATCAGCTTAATATTGCAGATAGATTGTAACTTCTATCAATGTAGCCTTATACTTTGCAAAGAACAAGAATGAACAGCCCCTCCTGGATTTCGCTGGGATTTTTTGGTGATATTTGCGGGCAAAAGATAATGACATTTTGCATGGCAATATGCAATGACTGTCAAGTTTCTCGCGAAAACACGCTAACGAAGGAAAAGGTTTGTTGACGTGTAGCTTGATTTAACCATATTATGTGGTAAATGTGTGGTGATTGGTTGAAAATGCAAGCCCTCTTTTTGTACTGCAGTGACGGGTCAGTTTTATGCGATAATATTGCGATGATTTTACTGTTTTATTGTAAAAATAGTGCGGTGATTGGTCAAACTTGCAAGCCCTCGCAAAATATGCGGGGAATTGTTGCTTTTGCAACAACAACAAAATTGATCGCAGAATCCTGGAGGGATTGAACATGTGTGCAGTTTGTTGTGGAATGAATAGATCAAGTTGTATATTGGGTTTGAGCAACACCTCGCTAGCGTGTGTATGTATGCGTGTTACGTGTGTGTATGTTACGTACCTGAGCGCAGATTTGTCATTGTGGCTGGGTAGTCCAAGTTGTTGGGGTTGTGTGTCGTCACGCCAATCTCGATCGACCCCGACCACTTGTCCACCAGCTTATCTATGCGGATCTGTGGCACAACAGAAACCAGGGGCGCATTCAGAAACCAGGGGCGCAAAAAGTATTGCAACGGAAAACGGAAACAAGCGTTTCTTATTGGAGAAGTTCAGGCAGTCCCTTCCCTGCTTTGGTCTCTAGTGAATTCTCTCACTCTCTTTTAGATTATAGAAACATTTAATATTTTTACATTTTACATTATTCATCTCAAGCTACAGTCCATCAGACCCCAATGGAAATGCACTAATCTATTCATTCACACCCTGTGGCTGTAACATATGAATATTCGGTAACACTTCACTTGACACCCAGCGTCATAACATGTTATGACGGGCGGGATGCTAACCAAATTAACGTAACCAGTTATGACAGCTGGTGTCAGCAATGACAGCTGTTATGTTATTACTATGACAGTGCTATGTAGGCTATTCCTTATGAGCATTCAAATTAAGAATGACCAGACAAATGTTATTATTGTTGTAAAACACCTTGATCTAAGCCCCTCGTTTCAACTCCTTCCAAGCATTCACATATCTCAGTATCGGAGCAAGTGATTGGCCGCACCTCAAACATCTCGTTGTGTCGAAGTGGCCGGTTGGTCATGACCACGCCGTTGTTGAACTCGTCCAGCGGTCGCCGCCTCTCAGCCGTCTTGTTGTTGTTGCTCAGCTTGATCAGTGTGCCGCACTTCTCGTGGAACAGCAGCGCATCATTGGTTAGCATCCCGCCCGTCAGTGCCCCGGGTCTCGCCCCTCCGCCGCCTGCAGGGCTGTTATTGACGCTTCCAGTATTGCCGGTCCCGCCCCCGCTGTCACTACTGTTAACGGATCCCCCTCCGCTGATGCTCCCCCTGTCCCCTCTACTTCCTGTTCCTGAGTCTGTCCCTGTTCCACCCCCCCCCAGGTCTCCCCCTCCTCCCCCGTTGTCCTCTGAGCGGTAAAGGGATACGATGGCATTGTTTAACACGTCAAAGAGCTGGTGCTCTGTCAGAACTACAGGGGCAGGCGAGAGAAAAATAAAGTGTGTGTGTGAGAGAGTGGAGAGGAAGAGAGATTGTGTGAGAGAAAGAAAGAGAGAAAGAGAGACAAAGATGGCGAGTCAGTTGCACAATTGACCAAATGTAACAGAGATTGGGGTAGAGGTTTTAGGGTTTTGATTTTCTTACCAGTCTCAGGCTCTAGGTTGTTGGGGAGCTTGTCAGGTCGGTTATGAGTAGGAGGGAGCTCAGGCACTGAGACAAAGCAGGAAGGAGAAGACAAACCCTCTTTCCCTCATTACTACACCCTTTCACACGATGACACAACAAACCCTCCATTTCAATAGATAAACATTGTCAACAAAAACATCAACAACCTCCTACCTTCCTCTATCGTCCCGTTTGTCGCCGCTGCCAGGATCACCACTGACGTCAGACCCCCGACGTCCCCCTCCCTGACCCCGCACACCACCACCTCCTCTTCCACCTCCTCTTCCACCTCCTCCACCGTCTCCCTCTCAGTGTCTCTCTCCGCCAAGGACGGCGGCTCGCAGCTCACCACAGTCACTTGCGTACACTTGCCGTAGAGGTCCACCACCGCCCAGAGGCCCGTCGGGAGACCACTGGCAGCTGCGCCACAGTCCTGCCCGTTCACCCACAGGTGGAGCTCGCCGTGGGCGCTCCGCTGTACAGTAGAACAGAAACAAAAAAAATGATAACTCATTGTCCATTTTTTGAGAAACAGACATTTGACTTCTGGCTAGCCTATCTAAACCTCCCCAAATACACAGAGAATTGAGAGGCACAGGGTCAGCCATGAAGCAGCGCCGCTGGATGGAGAGCAATTGTAGAGATTGAGTGCCTTGCTCAAGGGCACAACGGCAAGGATCAGAGACCAGTACACCTTCTGTTACCAATTCAGTACCTTGCCTGGGGCTTGAACCGGCGACCTTCCGGCCACTAGTCCGCCTTGCTAAGCCAATAGGCTACCTACCTGTATGCCCACACGGTCGCCCTCAGACAGCTGGTCCAGGTCGCGGCCGTACTCCTCGAGGACGGAGCGGCCGTCACGTAGCACCGAGCAGCCAGACACGATCCAGGAGCCTCCCTTCAGACCCGTAGCGCTGCTGGGGAAGTCGAGACCAGCCGGGTCCAGAGACGTCACCCCGATCTCTATGGAGCCGCTCCAAGAGTTCACCTGTAGCAGGAAGAGAAGGGTGTGTTTATCTACATTTATTTATTCATCTATTAATTTATTGGTCAATTTTGACATTTAGTCAGTTATGTTCAATATATTGTATAGATTAGTAAGCCTACACGTCATTCCAAATGAGTTTATTTACTTTTTCCTCTGTTAGATGGGTCGGTTGTTTAGCAACAAAAGCGTTGGGTGCACAACTATGAGGCAAGACAGACAGGGTGGGCTTAGACTGTTGACAATATGTAAACTACACTGCTCAAAAAAATAAAGGGAACACTAAAATAACACATCCTAGACCTGAATGAATGAAATAATCTTATTAAATACTTTTTTCTTTACATAGTTGAATGTGCTGACAACAAAATCACACAAAAATGATCAATGGAAATCAAATTTATCAACCCATGGAGGTCTGGATTTGGAGTCACCCTCAAAATTAAAGTGGAAAACCACACTACAGGCTGATCCAACTTTGATGTAATGTCCTTAAAACAAGTCAAAATGAGGCTCAGTAGTGTGTGTGGCCTCCACGTGCCTGTATGACCTCCCTACAACGCCTGGGCATGCTCCTGATGAGGTGGCGGATGGTCTCCTGAGGGATCTCCTCCCAGACCTGGACTAAAGCATCCGCCAACTCCTGGACAGTCTGTGGTGCAACGTGGCGTTGGTGGATGGATCGAGACATGATGTCCCAGATGTGCTCAATTGGATTCAGGTCTGGGGAACGGGCGGGCCAGTCCATAGCATCAATGCCTTCCTCTTGCAGGAACTGCTGACACACTCCAGCCACATGAGGTCTAGCATTGTCTTGCATTAGGAGGAAACTAGGGCCAACCGCACCAGCATATGGTCTCACAAGGGGTCTGAGGATCTCATTTCGGTACCTAATGGCAGTCAGGCTACCTCTGGCGAGCACATGGAGGGCTGTGCGGCCCCCCAAAGAAATGCCACCCCACACCATGACTGACCCACCGCCAAACCGGTCATGCTGGAGGATGTTGCAGGCAGCAGAACGTTCTCCATGGCGTCTCCAGACTCTGTCACATGTGCTCAGTGTGAACCTGCTTTCATCTGTGAAGAGCACAGGGCGCCAGTGGCGAATTTGCCAATCTTGGTGTTCTCTGGCAAATGCCAAACGTCCTGCACGGTGTTGGGCTGTAAGCACAACCCCCACCTGTGGACGTCGGGCCCTCATACCACCCTCATGGAGTCTGTTTCTGACCGTTTGAGCAGACACATGCACATTTGTGGCCTGCTGGAGGTCATTTTGCAGGGCTCTGGCAGTGCTCCTCCTTGCACAAAGGCGGAGGTAGCGGTCCTGCTGCTGGGTTGTTGCCCTCCTACGGCCTCCTCCACGTCTCCTGATGTACTGGCCTGTCTCCTGGTAGCGCCTCCATGCTCTGGACACTACGCTGACAGACACAGCAAACCTTCTTGCCACAGCTCGCATTGATGTGCCATCCTGGATGAGCTGTACTACCTGAGCCACTTGTGTGGGTTGTAGACTCCGTCTCATGCTACCACTAGAGTGAAAGCACCGCCAGCATTCAAAAGTGACCAGAACATCAGCCAGGAAGCATAGGAACTGAGAAGTGGTCTGTGGTCACCACCTGCAGAACCACTTCTTTATTGGGGGTGTCTTACTAATTGCCTATCATTTCCACCTGTTGTCTATTCCATTTGCACAACAGCATGTGAAATTTATTGTCAATCAGTGTTGCTTCCTAAGTGGACAGTTTGATTTCACAGAAGTGTGATTGACTTGGAGTTACATTGTGTTGTTTAAGTGTTCCCTTTATTTTTTTGAGCAGTGTATATATGTCTCCAAATGTTTCTTGAAAACATAAATACCTTTGCACAATGAGCACTTGTCTCAAATACATCGTTACAGTTCTTGGATAGCTAGCGAATTTTAGCATAGACATGACATCAGTCAAAACAAGACATGGTATCAATAACAAGATACAACGAGCTGAAAAGAGCCACCTACGATTCCCCACATGGCAGCTTCTTGTCATTGTTGCTAGCTATCTGACCGTTCAGTCTTCCGGCCACATCCATGCGCACGCTTCATTTTTGTCATGTTGTCAGACAACCAGTCTATTAGGTCTATCTTTATTGAGTCCTTTTTAACATTTATTTACACTTTATCTATTAACAGTCAACTCCTAATAATGGCACATTATGTGAACAACAAACAGAGAATCAAACTGAGTCAATCAAATCAAATCAAGTCAGTAAAGGCATCCCAGTAAAATCTTAGGCCTACAGGAGAAGTCAGGTCAGCTGGGTTAAACCAGGAGTCAATAATATACTGTAAACTAAGCCAGAGGATTCATATCTAGAGGGGTTTTACAGGGCTGTGTCATGTCTGTTAGCTAGGTTTTCAGATTTATGATAATGTACTTGCTGGGATGGATGCCGGAATGCCAGATCTTGTGATTTTTTGTATGACAGTATTACATGATGTGTAGGCCAAAGTCAACACCGGCACCACAAAACCATTCTGTCATTGCGTGCCCTTGGAAAGTGTGAATGATCACGAGGTGTGTATCAATTTCATTCATTGAATGCACACAGAGTGGAACTGCACACTCAAATCTGTCATTTGAAACATTAAAACATACAATTCAATGTGTCAAAAAGAGCGTTTTTAAAACCACTATAGCTTCTTCTCACCATGCCAATATTTTGCTCTTACCTCCCCACCCAAACACTCTCACCATCTCTTTCCTGTCTGTCTTGTCTTCCTCCAGTTGGTTAGATGCTAGGGCTAGGCTATGTAAGAGAGTTACAACAGTCCAGGGATCTGAGTTACAGATCTAGACTAAGCCTAAGACTGGCAATGCCTTACCGTGTGGAAGGCATAGAATTAGGAATTAGAATACTAGAATGGACATGAATCTTCTTATGATGGTATACTCCCGAGTCCATATTCACGTAATAAGGAATTCCCATCGACCACAAATTTGGGAAAACATTATTTCCTATTGACCCCCATTGTAAAAGAGCCAACTTCGTCGTTGATTATTTGTTATACAGAAATAACAGAACATGCCTGAAAAACTGCTGTGCTGTTATTATTTCCCCACAGTTGGGCAGGGCTGCGACATTCTATCTAATACTGACTGGGACTATAAAGGTCAGCCATTTTGGTCAGGGAGTTTGCCAACCATTGTTTGCCAGTGCTGTGATAAGATAAAATGTAAAATAATGAATTTGAAGAATTTATACTACATGACCAAACGTATGTGGACACCTGCTCGTCGAACATCTAATTCCAAACTCATGGGCTTTAATATAGAGTTGGTCCCCCCATTTGCCTCTACAACAGCCTCCACTCTTCCGGGAAAGCTTTCTACTAGATGTTGTAACATTGCTGCGGGAACTTGCTTCCATTCAGCCACAAGAGCATTAGTGAGGTCGGGCACTAATGTTGGGCGATTATGCCTGGCTCGCAGTCGGCGTTCCAATTAATCCCAAAGGTGTTCGATGGTGTTGAGGTCAGGGCTCTGTACAGGCCAGTCAAGTTCTTCCACACAGATGTCGACAAATCATTTCTGTATGGACTTCGCTTTGTGCACGGGGGCATTGTCATGCTGAAACAAGAATGGGCCTTCCCCAAACTGTTGCCACAAAGTTGTAAGCACAGAATAATGTCATCATACGCTTTAGCATTAAGATTTCCCTTCACTGGAACTAAGGGGCCAAGCCCGAACCATGAAAAACAGTCCCAGACCATTATTCCTCCTCCACCAAACCTTACAGTTGGCACTATGCATTCGGGCAGGTAGCGTTCTCCTGGCATCCGCCAAACCCAGAGTCTTCCGTCGGACTGCCAGATGGTGAAGCGTGATTCATCGCTCCAGAGAACGCGTTTCCACTGCTCCAGAGTCCAATGGTGGCGAGCTTTACACCACTTCAGCCGACGCTTCGCATTGCGCATGGTGATCTTAGGCTTGTGTGCGGCTGCTCGGCCATGGAAACCCATTTCATGAAGCTCACGACGATTAGTTATTGTGCTGATGTTGCTTCCAGAGGCAGTTTGGAACCCGATAGTGAGTGTTGCAACCGAGGACAGACGATTTCTACGCGCTTCAGCGGTCCTGTTCTGTGAGCTTGTGTGGCCTACCACTTCGCGGCTGAGCCGTTGTCGCTCCTAGACGTTTCCACTTCACAATAACAGCACTTACAGTTGACCGGGGCAGTTCTCGCAGGGCAGAAATTTGACGAACTGACTTGTTGGAAAGGTGGCATCCTATGTTGAAAGTCACTGAGCTCTTCAGTAAGGCCATTCTACTGTCAATGTTTGTCTATGGCGATTGAATGGCTGTGTGCTCTATTTTATACACACTGTCAGCAACGGGTGTGGCTGAAATAGCCGAATCCACTAATCTGAAGGGGTGTCCACATACTTTTGTATATATAGTGTACCTGCACTGTATGTTTGTTAGCTAACCAGCCAGTTTTAGAGGAATGATTCCATAAATGTGTCTAACTGCCAATATGCCAACATTCCATTCAAACAATGCAGTCAATCCCCAGCCATATACTGGCTGACAACAGTTGATGATAGAACTTAGACAAGTTGTAAATGCAACAAGTACTGATATTGTATCATACAATAGCACTCACAGCTTTCCAAGAAAACTAAAACTGAGACATTTATGGTCTGTTTACATATATTTTAGAGGCTATTTATACAGAGAATTGGTATAAAACCCATATAAACTGTATTTATAATTATAAACTATATTTTATGTTGACAATAATTATATATTACACAATTTCTGATATATCACATGCCTTACTTTTATTTTCCCGCTTTATTATTTATTACGGCCATTGAGATGTTAGCTATTAAAATCAGATCCAACAATAATATCAAGGGATTAGAAATCCAGGGCTTAAAAACAAAGGTGTCATTATACGCTGATTTTGGTTTTCGTCAGGCATTACTGGAACCATGTCGTCCAAAACTTCATGTCGTCCAACTTTTGAATCATCTGTCCATAGAACGTTCTTCCAAGAGTCTTGATGATCATCCAGGTGCTTTTTGGCAAACTTGAGTCAACTTTTTGGACGAGATGGGTCCAATTATGCCTGGCGAAAACCAAACACTGCATTCCACAGTAAGAACATCATACCAAAGGTCAAGCATTGTGGTGGTGGTGTGATGGTTTGGGGATGCTTTGCTGCCTCAGGACCTGGACGACTTGCCTTAATAGAAGGAACCATGAATTCTGCTCTGTATCAGAGAATTCTACAGGAGAATGTCAGACCATCCGTCTGTGAGCTGAAGCTGAAGCGCAGCTGGGTCATGCAGCAAGACAATGATCCAAAACACACAAGTCTACATGAAAATTGCTAAAAAGCAACAAATTTGAAGTTTTGGAATGGCCTAGTCAAAGTCCAGACCTAATCCCAATTGAGATGTTGTGGCAGGACTTGAAATGAGCAGTTCATGCTTGAAAACCCACACGTCACTGAGTTAAAGCAGTTCTGCATGGAAGAGTGGGCCAAAATTTCTCCACAGCGACGTGAGAGACTGATCAACAACTACAGGAAGCATTTGGTTGGAGTCATTGCAGCTAAAGGTGGCACAACCAGTTATTGAGTGTAAGGGGGCAATTACTTTTTCACACAGGGGAATTGGGTGTTGCGTAACTTTGTTTATGAAATAAATATGTAATTGTTGTGTTATTTGTTCACTTATGTTCCCTTTATCTAATATTAGGTTTTGGTTGAAGATCTGATCTACTGACAACATTTCTCCCAAATTCCAAATACAAATATTGTCATTTAGAGCATTTATTTGCAGAAAATGTTCAAAACTGGTCAAAATAACAAAAAAGTGTTGTCAGACCTCAAATAATGCAAAGAAAATAAGTTCATTTTTAAACAACACAATACTAATGTTTTAACTTAGGAAGAGTTCAGAAATCAATATTTGGTGGAATAACCCTGATTTTCAATCACAGCTTTCATGCGTCTTGGCATGATCTCCACCAGTCTTTCACATTGATGTTGGGTGACTTTATGCCACTCCTGGCGCAAAAATTCAAGCAGCTCGGCTTTGTTTGATTGCTTGTGACCATCCATCTTCCTCTTGATCACATTCCAGAAGTTTTCAATGGGGTTCAGGTCTGGAGATTGGGCTGGCCATGACAGGGTCTTGATCTGGTGGTCCTCCATCCACACCTTGATTGACCTGGCTGTGTGACATGGCGCATTGTCCTGCTGGAAAAACCAATCCTCAGAGTTGGGGAACAATGTCAGAGCAAAAGGACGCAAGTTTTCTTCCAGGACAACCTTGTACATGGCTTGATTCATGCGTCCTTCACAAAGACAAATCTGCCCGATTCCAGCCTTGCTGAAGCACCCCCAGATCATCACCGATCCTCCACCAAATTCCACAGTGGGTGCGAGACACTGTGGCTTGTAGGCCTCTCCAGGTCTCCGTCTAACCATTAGACGACCAGGTGTTGGGCAAAGCTGAAAATTGGACTCAACAGAGAAGATGACCTTCCTCCAGTCCTCTACGGTCCAATCCTTATGGTCTTTTGCAAACCTCAGCCTGGCTCTTCTTTGCTTCTCATTGATGAAGGGCTTTTTTCTAGCTTTGCACGACTTCAGCCCTGCCCCTAGGAGCCTGTTTCGAACCGTCCTCGCCGTGCATGTCACCCCAGCTGCCGTTTGCCATTCTTTTTGTAGGTCACTTGATGTCCTCCTACGGTTGTTGAGTGACATTCGAATTAGTTGGCGGTCAGTAGAGAGTCGTTTTCGCCCTCTGCCGGTCTGTAGCTTTGTTGTCCCCAATGTCTGCTGCTTGACCTTGTTCTTATGAACCGCCGTCTTTGAAATTTTAAGGATGGAAGCAATCTGACGCTCACTGTATCCCTCTGCCATTAAAGCCAGAATTGAACCCTTATTTTCCTCACTCACAACTTTCCTTTTCAACTCTTTTGGAATGGTCAATAGTTATTTTTTCATTAATATTACTTTTGAGGTACTATTAGCACTGTTTTTGCCATCCAGCTGGTCCTATTGCAAGAGGATAGTGATGACCACAGCAGTGGTTTTTATACTTTTCCTCGTTAAATAAGATTTGGTTCAGGTGATGACCTAATCAGTACCTAATTCAGTAGAATGAGGTGTGCCTGTGTTGGAATTCAACAGACACTGAAATGGAATGGCTGTCACACATGTAGAGATGCTGATTTAAGAAAAAATTGCAGTGGTCTCTTAATTTTTCCACAGATATATATATTTGCGAGAGAAAAAAACATGGGGGATTGGAAGTGATGCAGACAATTACATTGTTGGAAGTTACAATCTATCTGCAATATCAAAGCTGATCTACCCCCTAATTTTTTTTTTTTTAAATCTGGATTATGCCTCTCCTGCCATTCATTCCAATTAGACTGGTTTAGATTTCTCCCTAAAGAAAATGGCTGCCATTTTCACCCCATTCTGGAAGTTTGAGGGTTTATGACATAGTCCATGGTTCCCCAACTGGTGGCAGGCATGGTGACTTTATTTGGCTCCCAAAGTTCTCTGTTGGACATAAAAGACTAAAAACACCAGCACTGTTCCAAAGTATTTCCACGCATAATAGTGAGATATATGTGATCGTATGTAAATGTAAGCAAGGTTTCAAATTATTATGTTTTAGTCAAATATTGTATCTGTTTGGGCTTCTTGCAGTCAATTTTCAGTATTCAAATTATTTGTAATTATGTTCCGGCAACCTGACCATCCACTCCAGAATAAAATCTAACCGCGGCTGAATCGAGTTGATGATCCCTGACATAGCCCCTCTAGTAATTTAATAGGATCACTATGGTGGAAAGAGAAGATAACTCTCTCTCCATCTCCATCATCCACTCACATAGCCACCCAAGTCCATCTCGAAACAACACAGTATGCGAGATGTGTAAATTCAAATGTTGCAATCTAGGCCCTCTCTCAGTCTCTCTCATACGCATACAAACAAACACAAGCACACTCATATCCATTTCGCTCTCTTTCTAGTCATATGTACGCGATAGGCATGGCATACATCGTCCAAGGAAATGCTGCAAGTAAACATTTCTTGGACGATGTATACCATGCATATCCCGTACATACGACTAATAAAACTTGAAACACATCTGCAAACGAAAGTGTACACAAACACAGAAAAACAAACACAGATCTGTGAACAATCAGCTGCAGCTCCTTATCTCTCTGACACACACACTGCAAAGACAGCAACCGGGGGGGATAGCCAGGCAGGTAGGCACATACTACTGCTTACCAAACTACTGTCCCGCATATACGCTACTGTCAACATTACCAACACCATAATATTCCACCCAGAACAAACTGATGGGTCGTTCCACCTCCAAAAACAAAAGAAAGAGAATTTCAACACTCACCATCTCAGATTGTTCTGAAATCATTTGTTGTTAGAAACAGGTAAGATTCACATTATTTTGTTGAAATTTAAATTTAAAAGAATCCCCCCATTGTTAAAGGGATAGTTCACCCAAATTACATTGTGGTTTTCTTACCCTGTCAGCAGTCAATGGACCAGGTATGACAGCAATCCATGCTTTGGTTTTGTTTACCTGATCACTGTTTCAAACGCTAACTTTTTAGCATTTGTGTCAGAAATCCAGTGCAAGTCAATGGTACCTATATAGGCATTTTCACGCTTCATGTCCAAATCATCCTAAAGTATCTAAAAATGGATTGTGTAACTCAATGATGTTACTTATAGATTATTTGGATATGAAGCGTGAAAATGCATTGCATATATCAATCTACGAGCTTGGTTTTGGTGCATTTGGACGGGACACAAGAGCAAGCTCAATCAATGTGAATTCACTACAAGCATTACTGTAGCAACAATGCCACATTTGTTGCACTAACACAGATATTGATATCCCTCATGCAATTCCCGGATAGGGGTCCATTATAACTTCGATACATGTGATGATACTGGCCATGAAACTATCATCAGTGAGAAGACATATCGGGTCACTCAGTGTTGGGAGGAAGTAAGGCCTATCTGTTAATGTTATCTGCCTAGCTAACTATGCTCTTCATGTGAAGGCTTGCTGTATGAGTGTTATCCATGTAGCTAGATAGTTATTTCTAGCCCTTGATCATGACTCTCTGTTCCATTACATTACACATAAGAGTCATTGGACGAAGATGTCTTCTGCACGGGGGAGTTTTGTTAAGAGCCCCGACTCTCAATCTGAACATTAACACACATCGCTTGCGGTATGGTATTGGAAGCATAAGGACCTTATCTTTCATACCAGCGAGAAATAATTTTCAAACAACAAAAGGTTAAATTGATACACACCTTGATAGGGTTAGTGTTCCCACACGGACACATCTCCATGTTACAGTGCTTGTTTACGAAAAACAGACGGAAGACAAGAGGCGACCACCTGTGCTAATTAACCATCTAGCATGCTACAAACGCCTGTGTGTAAGCGTAACTCGGGAAGTGTAGCTTCGTCGGATGGAGGCACCCATAGCTGTATGGATCTGTGCAAAACTGCGACAGTAAGCGTATTTTTTTTATTTGAAAGATTCTTTATCGCTGATGAAAGATAAGGACCATATGTTCCGTTGCCCTCTACAGTGGGGAAAAAAGTATTTAGTCAGCCACCAATTGTGCAAGTTCTCCCACTTAAAAAGATGAGAGAGGCCTGTAAAATCATAGGTACACGTCAACTATGACAGACAAATTGAGGAAAAAAACCCCAGAAAATCACATTGTAGGATTTTTAATGAATTTATTTGCAAATTATGGTGGAAAATAAGTATTTGGTCACCTACAAACAAGCAAGATTTCTGGCTCTCACAGACCTGTAACTTCTTCTTTAAGAGGCTCGTCTGTCCTCCACTCGTTACCTGTATTAATGGCACCTGTTTGAACGTGTTATCAGTATAAAATACACCTGTCCACAACCTCAAACAGTCACACTCCACTATGGCCAAGACCAAAGAGCTGTCAAAGGACACCAGAAACAAAATTGTAGACCTGCACCAGGCTGGGAAGACTGAATCTGCAATAGGTAAGCAGCTTGGTTTGAAGAAATCAACTGTGGGAGCAATTATTAGGAAATGGAAGACATACAAGACCACTGATAATCTCCCTCGATCTGGGGCTCCACGCAAGATCTCACCCCGTGGGGTCAAAATGATCACAAGAACGGTGAGCAAAAATCCCAGAACCACACGGGGGGACCTAGTGAATGACCTGCAGAGAGCTGGGACCAAAGTAACAAAGCCTACCATCAGTAACACACTACGCCGCCAGGGACTCAAATCCTGCAGTGCCAGACGTGTCCCCCTGCTTAAGCCAGTACATGTCCAGGCCCGTCTGAAGTTTGCTAGAGTGCATTTGGATGATCCAGAAGAGGATTGGGAGAATGTCATATGGTCAGATGAAACCAAAATAGAACGTTTTGGTAAAAACTCAACTCGTCGTGTTTGGAGGACAAAGAATGCTGAGTTGCATCCAAAGAACACCATACCTACTGTGAAGCATGGGGATGGAAACATCATGCTTTGGGGCTGTTTTTCTGCAAAGGGACCA
The DNA here is from genome assembly GCF_964263955.1 of Coregonus lavaretus. Classification (NCBI taxonomy): domain Eukaryota; kingdom Metazoa; phylum Chordata; class Actinopteri; order Salmoniformes; family Salmonidae; genus Coregonus; species Coregonus lavaretus. The sequence goes on along the minus strand of NC_140026.1, from coordinate 15,239,921 downwards.
GGACGACTGATCCGTGTAAAGGAAAGAATGAATGGGGCCATGTATCGTGAGATTTTGAGTGAAAACCTCCTTCCATCAGCAAGGGCATTGAAGATGAAACGTGGCTGGGTCTTTCAGCATGACAATGATCCCAAACACACCTCCCGGGCAACAAAGGAGTGGCTTCGTAAGAAGCATTTCAAGGTCCTGGAGTGGCCTAGCCAGTCTCCAGATCTCAACCCCATAGAAAATCTTTGGAGGGAGTTTAAAGTCTGTGTTGCCCAGCGACAGCCCCAAAACATCACTGCTCTAGAGGAGATCTGCATGGAGGAATGGGCCAAAATACCAGCAACAGTGTGTGAAAACCTTGCGAAGACTTACAGAAAACGTTTGACCTGTGTCATTGCCAACAAAGGGTATATAACAAAGTATTGAGAAACTTTTGTTATTGACCAAATACTTATTTTCCACCATAATTTGCAAATAAATTAATTAAAAATCCTACAATGTGATTTTCTGGATTTTTTTTTCTCATTTTGTCTGTCATAGTTGACGTACCTATGATGAAAAAAAGATGAGAGAGGCCTGTAATTAAGTGGGAGAACTTGCACAATTGGTGGCTGACTAAATACTTTTTTTCCCCACTGTATATAGGGGCGGCAGGTCGCTTAGTGGTTAAGAGCGTTGTGCCAGTAACCGAAAGGTCGCTGGTTCTAATCCCCGAGCCGACTAGATGAAAAATCTGTCGATGTGCCCTTGAGCAAGGCACTTAACCCTAATTGCTCTGGATAAGAGCGTCTGCTAAATGACCAATTATTATTATTACTGTATATGTGTTCACTGAGCTGTGTGCCACCCAGGCTAAATTGGCATAGGAGGAAACAGTACTAATGCCCTCTGCCAACAACCCACAGAGGTGTGAGGGGCACTGACTACTCCTGATATGTTGTTGACACACCACCAGGCCAGCAGACCGGTAATCATGGCAACAGACCGGCTATCTGCCATTATAATTGGATAACAGGCAAACTAGGTGCTGCGGTTGGCATAGAGATAAGGAGTCTAAATGCTGCATAGGCAGGTAGACCTATAACAACAGTAACTAACTGTTAGCCTAAGACTACATTCTGATAAATTAGGGCTCAAAACAATGTGCATCACTAAGAAACTACAGCTATGTTTTTCAGGAATGAGCCTGTGCATAATAGGGAGAAGTTTTCCCCTAGCCACGGACACAGACGGGTCAGTTGTTTTTGTCAACATTTGTCAATTATCTGACCATAGAGCTGTGGTTAGGGGTGAATGCAACTTCTACCTCGAGGTGACCATGCACCAACTAGGATAAGACTGAGATCTGCTTTGCCCTTTACTCCCAGTCTTTTTCTTATCAAGACCACCGAGAATATATTAAATGGGGTTCTATGTATCTATGGTCAAGACCACAGTAGTGCCATAGGGCCTACCTGACAGATAGGTTAACTTGAATCAACCAGTATGCTTCTCTCGTCTAGTTGTCATTAGGTAGACGTCCTCTGACTACTAGCTGGACATGTCACTAACTGAACTGCTGCTGTCAACCAAGTGACTGTTGCTAGCTAGCTAGAGTGCTGCTGTCAAAAATGTTGGTCGTGGGAATAATAGGCACTTGACTAAACTAGTCACTAACTAGCTAGCTAACGTTAACTTAGTGTTTTGACAGCGATGCACCTGCTGGTTCGATCAACACACCAAAAAAGCTCGCTAATACGATAACGTCAGCTATAACTTAGATAACTACTGTAGAGCTAGACTTAGTCGGTAGCAAAGACATAGCTAGTTAGCCATCTAAACTAGCTAACTAGCTAGCCACCTTCAAAAACATATTGACGGGACCACACAAACAGCACCCCATGCTAGCTCGCTAATTCTGTTCAACAATGTCAGTTGTCAATGGGCCGTTACAAAAATATGTTAGTACATTTTGGACAGGATATAGCTAAAATTATAGCTGTAAATCCTGTACTGCTTGATTGTCATACAGCGCACGCCCAAGCAGCAAGGAATAGAAGGTACGAGCACCACTGCGGACAACAGAGACCCCGTCCCACTGACACTAACGTTAGTTGCACTCTCCCCCCATCCGAAAGTGACAGTTCTATTTACCTTCTTGTCAATACGGACGGTGAATACATCGCGGTCTTTCAGCGGCTCTCTGCTTAGAACCAAACCGTGGTTAAATTCCTGGACTGGTTGGTTCCGCTGAGCGGTTCGGTTCGAATTCGACAGTCCGATTAGCTTTCCGCTACACGGGTGCAGCTCAGCCGCCATCTTCACAGGGGCGGCTTGCTTCGCGACACACGGGTTTGCGACAATATAAAGCTCTTTTATTTTTTTGCATGTAAATCCAAATACACGCCCACTTATTTTTCGAAGAACGGTATAAGGTCAAGCAAGCAACATTTCTATATGGAAGTGTGTAGCCCGCTTTCTCTCGACAAAAAATCTTGACAATCAACAGAACATTTATCACTGATTTCCGAGAATGGGCCTTGTTTTATATGCATACTTCTGCCATAAACTTAATATAAACGCTTTGAAACCAGGAATTTCAAGCACATAGAACTGACCGTTTCTGGTTCATTCAGCATCCAGACAGGCAGCACTATATAAGGCATGCATTTTGCTACAATGATACTGTTAATTAATAATACCTATATTAAAATAAAGATAAATCATTGATCGCAGTGTGTGAGTCAGCTGGATATTGCAAATCCAAGTCATTATGATGGCTTTACATGAGTATGCCTTGGTCACTGAATGGGGCATTATCAATTGCTGTGTATTGAAATATCACATTATTTTATGGAAATAATTTCGCCCAAACTTGTGCTATGAAGAAAACATTTGTACAGTGAAAGACTGCATTATAGAGTACCACAGTATGAGTCATAATACCCATAAAACATACACGAAACACAACCCTTATTTTAAGTGTTTCTAAAATTCTCTATGGGAAAAATGAAATCTGTAAAAACGATTGGAACCATTTCCCTGTTGGACCGCTAGGTTTTATAGGTTTTATGAAAGCTCCACTGCTCTATTTCCTTCACTGTTTCATTGGAAAAGTTGCAGATATCTTGCTACAAGATGGTAGCCTCGCTGTTAAGCGCGCTGGGCCGGAAACCGAAAGGTTGCTGGTTCAAATCCCCGAGTTGACTAGGTGGAAAATCTGTATATGTTCCCTTGAGGAAGGCACTTAACCCAAATTGCTCCTGTAAATCGCTCTGGATAGCTCAGTTGGTAGAGCATGGCGCTTGCAACGCCAGGGTTGTGGGTTCGTTTCCCACGGGGGGGCAGTATGAAAAATGGATGCACTCACTAACTGTATGTCGCTCTGGATAAGAGCGTCTGCTAAATGACTTAAATGGATAAGGGCGTCGCCTAAATTACTAAAACATTAAGATGTACATAAATTTTGACATCCAGTACAGCAGGTGGCAGTAATGCACCTTTCTATGTCATGTCAAGCTGGCAGAAGAATATATCCACTGTACTGTCTTTGATATATCCGTGTGTTGTTGTACTTTTGAACTTCATCAGTTTTGTGTTCAACGTTTAACATTAGCGGTTGATAGTTAACTACCAAATACAAGATGTGGCAGCCCGAGCCATTCCATAATGAGTTGGTCTCTATTATGGATGAATTAATGATGTCAATGGAGGAGGAAATTGACAAATGTATGGCGGTCTCGGTCTCCTCAACACAATACAGCACAGACATTGATGCAGGAGAGACAGGGGAAATTGAAAGAGAATCCAAGTTGGAGGTAAAAGTAAGTGGCCGACTTTACTTCTAAAAATACAAAATGTTATCTTACGTGCTACTCATTTGTTTTATATAAACAGCTTGGATACAGCTTGTTGTTGAATGAAACATAAGTAGCCTGTTCTCTGATTGTAGGTCCAGTTGACATGTGTGATGAAACAGACTATCACCAAAATTAACCAGTTGATCTCCAAATGCACTGCAGCCCTGCGTTCAGCGTTATGCCAGAGTCAAAGTGAGATGAAATCTCTGAAAATGAAGTTATTGGAGATGGCTGATGGTAAGAAAATACCCGAAAAGACAGTGGGAAGAGCCCCACATACTGTGGAAGAGGAGGAATGGACGGAAGCACCATTATCACCAGAGTTTGCAGAGGATTTTGAGGTATGTTATATTTTACATGTTTGCAAGAATTGTGCAGTTTGACCATGGGGCTGAAGTTATCTGTGGGAATGAGCCTTTTACTATTATTATCCTAGGATCCCAGGACTGACTGGTAATGCCATTGTACCCTTGGGCACTGCTCTGCGACTGAGTTAGAATTCCAAAAATTGCAATCCTTTTTCAGGTTGACATTCTAACTCCCAGCGTTGAGGCTGACAACACTACAAAATGCAAGAAGGAGACCACAATCAGAGCTAGAACCATAGAGATGGAACAATGTTTTATATCTCTGGCTAAAATACCTTCCTCCTCACTCACTGAGTCTATCAAACAGTTGGCTAGTACAGACAAAAAGGCAGCATGCAGGCCTACAGACAAAAAGGCAGCAAGCAGGCCTACAGACAAAAAGGCAGCATGCAGGCCTACAGACAAAAAGGCAGCAAGCAGGCCTACAGACAAAAAGGCAGCAAGCAAGCCTACAGACAAACAGTCAGCAAGCAGGCCTACAGACAAACAGGCAGCAAGCAGGCCTACAGACAAACAGGCAGCTAGTACAGACAAACAGTACAGACAAACTAGTACAGATAAACAGTCAGCAAGCAGGCCTACAGACAATCAGGCCCCAAGTACAGACCCCCAAACTCCCAGTGGGAACTCTGTGATGTCCACCAGACCCAGGAGGAAGAAGAAGAGAACAGAAGCACAACCCATGGTGGCAGAATCAGACGGAAGTGAGGAAAATGCCAATGATGACCAATGGGAGGAGGAGAATGCTAAAGCTGGACAAACCTCGAATGACGAATCTGTTCACAACATAAAGCAAAGGCCCAACATAAAAAAAAACAAGACTACCACCACCAGGAAAGAGCACCACTGTCTGGACTGCGGTAAGGTTTTTAAGAATTCAAGTAATTTAAAACTGCATCAACAGACTCACACAGGAGAGAGACCTTATTGTTGTGAACTATGTGGGAAATGTTTCCCGACTGCTTGGAAGCTCAGACTACACCAAGCAGTGGTCCACAGAAGGGAGAAGCCGCTTGAGTGTCCAACATGTGGGAAGTGCTTTGCAACAAAGAGTTATTTGGACACTCACGCAAGCGTTCATTCAACAGAGAAACCGTTCCGATGCCTCGTGTGTCAGAAGTGTTTTAAAAGTAAAAAGGGCTTCAAGGAACACACAATGATGCACAGTTCAAATTCAAATTCATATGCTTGTGACAAATGTCCAAAAGCCTTCGTAAAGTTGAAATACCTCAAGAATCACCAGCTAACTCACAGTGGAGGAGGAGCTCACCGTTGTGAATTGTGTGGGAAAGGTTTCAAGTCTCCTTCTCAGCTCAAACAGCACCAATCATCAGTCCATAGGAGAGAGAAGCCATTCCAATGTCCGACATGTGGGAAATGCTTCACAACAAAGACAAATGTGAAAAATCACGCAAGTGTTCATTCAGGAGAGAGAGCATTCCAGTGCCCTCAGTGTCAGATGTGTTTCAAAACCAAGTATACTCTTAACGCCCATAAGAAGACGCACACGGACTCCAAGCCGTATGCTTGCGACAAATGCCCAATGACCTTTATTCGGTCGCATTACCTCAGGAGGCATGAAGTCTCGCACCTGACCAGCAAGCCGTTTGCGTGCAGCCACTGTGGGAAAGGCTTCAAAGGTGAACGTGGGCTCAAGAGACACGAACGCACCCACACCGAAGACCCGCCTTATACCTGTGACGAATGTGGCAAGGGTTTCTATCAACAGGAATCGTTTCAAGTCCATGCAGCCTTGCACACCGGAGAGAAGCCGTTCACCTGTGATTACTGCAGTAAAACCTTTGCTCTGGCGTCCTACCTTAAAACCCACATAGCGAATCATCACTCTGTCACCAAACCCCACGTCTGTGGGAAATGTGGCAAGAAATATAAGGATTTCACCCATTTCAGAATCCATATGTTTCAGAGTTGTCCAGAGGAGGCTGCGGTGTTGGTTTGACTTAAATGTTTTTCATTGTTATTTTGGAATTGTGAAGTTGTAATATGTTATTTTTTCACTACAGAAATGCACGTTTACTTGCTATGATAGAGCACAGTACCACACATTCGTTTTGAAAATATATTTTATGTATACAGACTTTGGAGTGGATCTATAACCCCCTCTTAAATTACACCCCTGATTGGATGCAGGTTACAACCTGTAACTTTCATTCTGACAATGCTTTGTTATTCATTGTTATTTTGGAATTGTGAATAAAGTTGTAATAAGTTATTGTTTCATTACAAACGTATGTTTAGTTGTTAATCAATATACAATAATAATAGAGCCTATCACCCAGTCACTATTCAATGACGACTCAAGCCCTCAATTCGTTTATTTCACAATAATACCTTGAGCAGACAGACACCCTCCCTGAATTAACACATCTCCATGTTTAGAAGTCATCAAGATCATGAAGGGATGTGAAACATTTTGACAGTTGCCTATAGCATTATAATGAATTGAGCTGACTTGATTCCTTATTCTGACAACCAATCATATCTGTTCTACACGATACGTTTCTGAATCTAACATTATCTAACAACATCTCTCTGAACAGGCCCCAGCTGTGGCCGCTGGAGCTTGTGGTTAGGACCAGGAGTTTTCACATGCCCATGTGACCTCACCAGGATAAACCGTCTGCAGGCCCTTTAGAAAAGTCAATGCACTATCCTCTTAGAAAGGGAAACGCATAGAACCAGTGTCTGGTTCGTTCAGCATCCGCACAGGAGGCACTATATAAGGCATTCATTATGCTTCAGTGATACTGTTCATTAAGAATACGTAGACATTCAAATAGAGATCAATCAATAATTGCAGTACGTGAGTCAGCTAAATACTGCAAATTCAAGTCTTTATGATGACTCGACAGGAGTAGATACTTGCTCACTGAATGGGACATTATCAGTTGCTGTGCATTGAGATATCACAGTATTTTAAGGAAATTATTTTCCCCGAAAGTGTGCTATAAAGAAAACATTTTTACAGCGAAAGATTCCATTATTTCCTTCATTGTTTCGATGGCAACGTTGCAGAGATCGTGCTACAAGATCGACCACTAGACGGCGCACGAGGCTCTTGGAGGAGGGTCTACGTGTTAACATCCAGTTCAGCAGGTGGCAGTAACGCGCCTTTCTTTATAACGTACAGCAATGTTAAGCAGCTAGTGGAAGAATAGATCGGTTGATGTGTTGTCATATGGTCTGTGGTTGTACTTAACATTTAACATTAGCCGTTGATAGCTAATTAACTACCAAATACAAGATGTGGCAGCCCGATCCTTTCCATAATGAGTTGGTCTCTGTTATGGATGATTTAATGACGTCGTTGGAGGATGAAATTGACAAATGTATGGCGGTCTTAGTCTTTTCCACAAAAGACAGGACAGACATTGATGCAGTGGAGACGGGAGAAATTGAAAGAGAATCCAAGTTGGAGGTTAAAGTAAGTGGCTAACTTTACTTCTACAAATTGAAACTGTTAACGTATGTGTTAATTAGTTTGCTATTGATAGTGCAGGTTGGCATTTATTGAGATGATTCATGTACTGGAGGCAGCTCTGCGGAGTGGTCGCTAGCTGGCACAGCCAAAGTCATAAAATCTAATTTTAAACCTAACATTAACTACACTGCTAACCCTAATGCCTAACCTTAAATTAAGACCAAAAAGCAATTTTCTTGTGTTTTCATAAATTTTTACGATATAGCCCATTTTTACTTTGCAGCTGGCGAAACTGCCACCAGGGTAGGGTTGCCAGGTTGAGCTAATATTTGAAGAGTAAAGATCACTGAAACCTGACCCAATGCCGGAAAACTTTCCCTATTTTTTTTTCTTGCAGCAAGCGGAGTTGCCACATTTAACCAATAAACACTTTTTCCAGAGCAGCTTCTAGTTTTGTGCCAACATCCATCAAATTCCTTAACTTAAGTTTTTATTAGTATTATACTGTAGTCTACATGGTTTTGTGTTATGTGTCTTGTACAGTGCATTCTGAAAGTATTCAGACCCCTTGACTTTTTCCACATTTTGTGACGTTACAGCCTTATTCTAAAATTGATTAAATAAAACATTTCTCAGCAATCTACACACTATACCCCATAATTTCAAAGCGAAAACAGTTTATTTTATTTTTGCAAATCTAAAAAAATACATTTAAATAAGTACCTTATTTACATAAGTATTCAGACCCTTTGCAATGAGACTCGAAATTGAGCTCAGGTGCATCCTCTTTCCATTGATCATCCTTGATGTTTCTACAACTTGATTGGAGTCCACCTGTCGTAAATCCAATTGATTGGACATGATTTGGAAAGTCACACACCTGTCTATATAAGGTCCCACAGTTGACAGTGCATGTCAGAGCAAAAACCAAGCCATAAGGTCGGAGGAATTGTCCGTAGCGCTCAGAGACAGGATTGTGTCGAGGTACAGATCTGGGGAAGGCTACCAAAAAATGTCCCCAAGAACACAGTGGCCTCCATCATTCTTAAATGGAAGACGTTTGGAACAACCAAGACTCATCCTAGAGCTGGCCGCCCGGCCAAATGGAGCAATCGGGGTAGAAGGGCCTTGGTCAGGGAGGTGACCAAGAACCCGATGGTCACTCTGACAGAGCTCCAGAGTTCCTCTGTGGAGATGAGAGAACCATCTCTGCAGCACTCCACCAATCAGGCCTTTGTGGCCAGACGGAAGCCACTCCTCAGTAAAAGGCACATGACTGCCGCTTGGAGTTTGCCTAAAGGCACCTAAAGACTCTCAGACCATGAGAAACAAGATTCTCTGGTCTGATGAAACCAATATTGAAATCTTTGGCCTGAATACCAAGCATCAAGTCTGGAGGAAACCTGGCACCATCCCTATGGTGAAGCATGGTGGTGGCAACATCATGCTGTGGGGATGTTTTTCAGCGGCAGGGACTGGGAGACTAGTCAGGATCAAGGCAAAGATGAACGGAGCAAAGTACAGAGAGATCCTTGACAAAAACCTGCTCCAGAGCGCTCAGAGCGAAGGTTCACCTTCCAACAGGACAACGACCCTAAGCACACAGCCAAGACAACGCAGGAGTGGCTTCTGGACAAGTCTCTGAATGTCCTTGAGTGGCCCAGCCAGAGTCTGGACTTGATCAAACTTCTCTGGAGAGACCTGAAAATAGCTGTGAAGCAACGCTGCCCACCCAACCTGACAGAGCTTGATAGGATCTGCAGAGAAGAATGGGAGAAAATACCGGTGTGCCAAGCTTGTAGCGTCATACCCAAGAAGACTCAATGCTGTAATCACTGCAAAAGGTGCTTCAACAAAGTACTGAATAAAGGGTCTGAATACTTATGTAAATGTAATATATATTTTAATAAATTAGCAAACATTTCTAAAAACCTGTTTTTGCTTTGTCATTATGGGGTATTGTGTGTAGATTGATGAGGAGAAAAAAACAATTGAGTCAATTTTAGAATAAGGCTGTAAAGTAACAAAATGTGGAAAAGTCAAGGGGTCTGAATACTCTGAAGTATACCATTCGTCACCACACATAAAGTTCCTTCCCAGGAAATAACATTAATGAGCGAATTAAGATAGATTATACAACGGGTGGGTCTAATCCTGAATGCTGATTGGTTTAAACCGTATTCCAGCCTGTGTCTATTCCACAAGTTACCACTGGCTAAATCTATGACTTTAAAATAAATGCCTATTTACTGTGTTCCATTTTACTGCGCAATCCACGGTCTCATCAACCCAGCTAAGCAATTTATAAACTTGATCTCCACTATAAAAAGCATCTAGATATTATCTCATTTCTTTTAGACTAACATTTAGTTTTCAACAGCGGAGATTTGTATAAACCTTGCAGTCTCTCTCTGACATTTGCAACATTGTTTCAATATTCAACAAATATATTGGCACGGGTGTTGTTATTGGCAAACCGAGCCAATATACCCTTCAAACACCGGCTTCGAGGGCATTATCACTTTTATACAAAGGGTTACCAACATATGTAAATCATTATTTGAATACTTTCATTAAAAACATTATTTTCATGAATTTAATAATATTATTTCATCCTTCCACAAGATATAGTCCCGACACAAATCTAGGGTTGCTACCCAAGCCAGCTGGTCGTTCGTTCTATCGGTTCGGTTGCCAGAGACGTGACCTAGTCGTTCAGTATTTTTGTTCTGTATCTATGGACGCGACCCAGTCATTCGTTCTAAATGTTCCATTGCCATACTGGCTGGCAACGTTCTTACCATTTGCTTGCTAGCAAGCCAACTACAGCTAACTTACAGTCACGTCAAACAGTGCAGCCAGAATAACAACAGTAGCTGCATTTGTTTTAAGCTGTTTTCTAGTGACATTTATTTGGATACATCCATAACAATGAGCTAATGAAGCACGATTTTAACTGGCATAGAAAATGTGCTCTCTCGTCAGGACACTGTTGTTCAGAGGAGCTAGCCAACAACACAGCTAACACAATCACTTCAAACTGAAGCTGGAAAGACCGCAAACTAGCTGTACTTCATTTGACCTTTTTTCAATTTAGATTTCTGTGTAAATATCCATAAAAATGATGCCAGCTGATTCATGATTTCTACTGGCTGAGAAACGCTGCCTGCCTGTGTGTCTCGTCCCGACTCCCGAAACGTTCAGTACTACAGTATACAGATCTCCGCTGTTGAAAACTAAATGTTAGTCTAAAAGAAATGTGAGATAATGTCTAGATGCTTTTCAAGTTTATAAATTACCTGGCTGGGATGTTGAGACAGTGGATTGTGCAGTCAGATTGAACAGAGTTAATAGGCATTTTAACGTCATAGATATAGCCGGTGGTAATTTGTGGAATAGACGCCAGCTGGAATGCGGTTTTAACCAATCAGCATTCAGGATTAGAACCACCCGTTGTATAAAAAGGTGATAATGCACTCGAAGACGGTGTTAGGAGGATATATTGGCACGGTTTGCCAGCCCGAGACGAAACAACACCCGTAACATGACCTAATAAAGGAATCTGAATATATCGCAAGAAAAAACATAATTCAACCTTATCAAACTCGCCAGATCATTTTCCATCAATGGATGTCGATTTAACTTGTTTGACTGCTATGATTAAGCAATAAGGCCCGAGGGGGTGTGTTATATGGCCAATATACCACCACTAAGGGCAGTTCTTATGCACGACGCAACGCGGTGCCATATTGCTATTATAAACTGGTTAAACTTGCTATTATAAACCAACATAATTAGACCAGTAAAAATAAATGTTTTGTCATAGCCGTGGATTACGGTCTGATCTGTCAGCCAATCAGCATTCAGGGCTCGAACCACCCAGTTTATAATTGTAAATAAATTGCCTTTGCACATAACTATAGATAAATCCGTCAGGAGAGTTTGAGTGATGAAAGTTGGACAGAGCAAGAAACACTTGGACAAACTTCAAAAAAAGAAAGTTTGGCTATTTTCTGGCAATTGTGCCGTTATTATGTGCCAGATGTCAAAACTACAAACCGCTATAAATTGCCTATTTGCGAGATTGACTTGTCATTTCTAAAATCTGGGTTTGTGATTGTAATTCAACTTTGCCATGGTTTGCTTAGCTAGATGCAGGTAGCAAAGACAGGAGCCCCTGATAAGCCTATGTCTCATTTCAGATGGCCTACAGTAACGCTAGTAAGGCAAGATGGCGCCTAAACTGAAGGATTTAGCAGCTTGCTTAGTTCAAATTGACAGAATAATTTATTCAGCATGAATAGTGAGGCGATTCGAGGTAAGAAGTACTTGTGTTGCCCAATAGCCTGCTGGAATAGGCTGGGATCGTAATTTCAATCACTGAATCAAATATGATTAATAATATGGATATGAACTGAATATGCTTATCTGACTGACTGATACCGTTAATTGCGTTCTAACAACAGTTTATCGTCAATTGTGATAGAGGTGTGATAATGATCACAATTGATAACTTCCAATTTAATTAACTTAAAATGGCCATTAATAATTGCATAATAACACATGGCTACAACAACAATAAATAAAGCTATAGGCTATTTATTAAATCAGTTTGCCAGCTCCAGGTGCGCTACACAAGTGGCACAAATTGATTTAAAAAGACTCCAGTGATCATCATTTCAACATATTTATATTTATTGTATCAAATGGTAGGCTACATTTGATTATTAGGCTACTTGATGGCCAACAGATGCAAATGTATCATTCTCCACATTTAATGTCAGTTTCATTGTGGACTTTTCCCCGTAACAGAAGCACGCGAGGGAGTTCCATAACTTCCATTTCAAATTTCCACTCACGCAGCGCTCGAGACCCAAGAACTGAGCATGGGTAAAACCCTTCGCTTGATACGGTTTTCCATAAGCAAAGTCCAGTTTAAACCACCTCCGAGCGACTGTTGTCACGATGTACTCGCGTGCTGCTCAGTCTCCTCTCTCACGTGACTCAGCTGCCTGCTGCTGCAGCAAAAGAGAAATGCCATGGCAGCCGTGGTGCAATTTATAAGTAGGCCAAAAACACGCAACCAATACATTTTCACCCGCAACATCGTTTTCAAAGTACCCCAATTTGGTGAGAGAACCGATGACATGGAAACCCTGCTCCAGGGCAAGACTCATGATGACAAATGTCAACCGCTTGAAAAAAGGTTGGTGTGGAATGGAAAATAAGTATATATCTGTTTTCTGATTTTAGGTCCAGTTGACATGTGTGATGAAACAGTTTGTGAAACAGACTATCATCAAAATCAACCAGTTGATCTCCAAAGGCACAGCAGCCCTGCGTTCAGAGATATGCCAGAGTCAAAGTGAGATTAAATCTCTGAAAATGAAGCTATTGGAGATGACTGATGGTAAGGAGATACCTGAAAAGACAGTGGGAAGAGCCCCACATACTGTGGAAGAGGAGGAATGGACGGAAGCACCATTATCACCAGAGTTTGCAGAGGATTTTGAGGTATGTTATATTTTACATGTTTGCCAGAATTGTGCAGTTTGACCATGGGGCTGAAGTTATCTGTGGGAATGAGCCTTTTACTATTATTATCCTTGAATCCCAGGACTGACTGGTACTGCCATTGTACACTTGGGCACTGCTCTGCGACTGAGTTACAATTAAAAAAATGTCAATCTTTTTTTTTTCAGGTTGACCTGCCAACTCCCAGTGTTGAGGCTGCCAACACTACAAATGTCAAGAAGGAGACCACGATCAGAGCTAAAACCATAGAGATGGAACAATCATTTATATCTCTGGCTAAAATACCTTCCTCCTCACTCACTGAGTCTATCAAACAGGCGGCAAGCAGGCCTACAGACAAAAAGGCAGCAAGCAGGCCTACAGACAAAAAGGCCCCAAGTATAGACCCCCAAACTCCCAGTGGGGACTCTGTGATGTCCACCAGACCCAGGAGGAAGAAGAAGAGAACAGAAGCACAACCCACGGCGGCAGAATCAGACGGAAGTGAGGAAAATGCCAATGATGACCAATGGGAGGAGGAGAATGCTAAAGCTGGACAAACCTCGAATGACGTATCTGTTCACAACATAAAGCAAAGGCCCAACATAAAAAAAAACAAGACTACCACCACCAGGAAAGAGCACCACTGTCTGGACTGCGGTAAGGTTTTTAAGAATTCAAGTAATTTAAAACTGCATCAACAGACTCACACAGGAGAGAGACCTTATTGTTGTGAACTATGTGGGAAATGTTTCCCGACTGCTTGGAAGCTCAGACTACACCAAGCAGTGGTCCACAGAAGGGAGAAGCCGCTTGAGTGTCCAACATGTGGGAAGTGCTTTGCAACAAAGCATTATTTGGACACTCACGCAAGCGTTCATTCAACAGAGAAACCGTTCCGATGCCTCGTGTGTCAGAAGTGTTTTAAAAGTAAAAGTGGCCTCAAGGAACACACAATGTTGCACAATTCAGATTCAGATTCATATGCTTGTGACAAATGTCCAAAAACCTTCCCAAAGTTGAAATACCTCAAGAATCACCAGCTAACTCACAGTGGAGGAGGAGCTCACCGTTGTGAATTGTGTGGGAAAGGTTTCAAGACTCCTTCCGAGCTCAAACGGCACCAAGCATCAGTCCATAGGGGAGAGAAGCCATTTCAATGTCCGACATGTGGGAAGTGCTTCGCAGAAAATAAAAATTTGAAAATTCACGCAAGTGTTCATTCAGAAGAGAGAGCATTTCAGTGCCCTCAGTGTCAGATGTGTTTCAAAACCAAGTATACTCTTAACGACCATAAGAAGACGCACACGGATTCCAAGCCGTATGCTTGCGAAAAATGCCCAATGACCTTTATTCGGTCTTATTACCTCAAGATTCATCAAGCTTCGCACCTGACCAGCAAGCCGTTTGCGTGCAGCCACTGTGGGAAAGGCTTCAAAGGTGAACGTGGGCTCAAGAGACACGAACGCACCCACACCGAAAAACCGACTTATACCTGTGACGAATGTGGCAAGGGCTTCTATCAACACGAATCATTTAAAGTCCATGCAGCCTTGCACACCGGAGAGAAGCCGTTCACCTGCGATCACTGCGATAAAACCTTTGCTCTGGCGTCCTACCTTAAAACCCACATATTGAAACTTCACTCTGTCACCGAACCCCACGTCTGTGGGAAATGTGGCAAGAAATATAAGGATTTCACCCATTTCAGAATCCATATGTTTCAGGGTTGTCCAGAGGAGGCTGCGGCGTTGGTTTGACTATAAAAAAAAATAATCATTGCATATCATTGGAAATGACAATTTCTCATCTTTCTAATGTTGGAGGGGATCTAAATATATTGGAAATATATGGTACATGGAAATCAAGAGATGGTGGTCTACGGCAATAGGTGGGGTGGAATTAAAAGCTCATAATCTGTAATAGTTAGGACTGAAAACGCCATATCATGCATACCGGAAATGTCTGCGTGCCATTTAAGGTGTAATGTGTATATCAAACTGTATTTCTGACATGTAATACCTTGTATAAAAGTACCATGTATGAATAATGTGCATGTAAACAAAAATGGAATGCAGGTTACATGCACAACCTGTAACTTTCATTCTGATAATGGTTTGTTATTCATTGTTATTTTGGAATTGTGAATAAAGTTGTAAAATGTTGTTTCACTACAAACATGTATGTTTACTTGTTAATCCATAAACAACCGTTAGACTTGGCTATGATTGAGCGTAGTACCACACATTAATTTTGAAATAAATTTGTATACAGATGTCAGTAATGTAGAATAGATGAACATCTGATAAAATCATACGTTGACTGTGTAAAATATAAGGCTCTAATGATAGGCTCTATTATTCTTGTTTTGGAGTGACTATCACCCAGTCACTATTCAATGACGACTCAAGCCCTCAAGAAGTTTATTTCACAATAATACATTGAGCAGACAGATGCCTCCCTGAATTAGCACATCCATGTTTAGAAGTCATCAAGATCAAGCAGGGCTGTATTCAATGATGTGAAACATTCAAGAAGGCTGTGATTGCGGGCGTGAAAAACTGATATGGAATGCCCACATGCAGGAACGCCCTGAATTGTGGGCCTCAATCACACACTATTGCATTCTGACAGGTGCTGATGGAACTAGAATAAGGAATCATGTCAGCTCTATTCATTTTATCTGACAACGAATCACATCTATTCTACACGAGGCTGCTGAGGGGAGGAAGGCTCATAATGATGGCTGGAATGGAGTGAATGGAATGGTGTTTAACACATGGACACTGTGTTTGACGTGTTTGTTATCATTCCATTTATTCCGTTCAAGCCATAACGATGAGCCTGTCCTCCCCAATTAAGGTGGCACCGGCCACCTGTGGTTCTACACTATACATTTCTGAATCGGAACATTCTGTAACAACATCCTTGGGCGGATTCGATTATGCTAAGCCGCGGGGCACCGGGCAAAGGCCGTCACGTCATTGGCTGAAACGGGGAGGGAGGAGCACCCTTCTCAAATTGAATATTAATCTGTCGCTCTGTCATGTTGTCAATAAGGCAGCATGGTGCGTCGTCCAGAAACATCTATTTTTCCCTAAGTAAATGTTTGAATTTTCTATTTTTCATAGGGAAGGCAGATAAAGCGTTTTTATCAAAAGCAGTACCTTTTGCATGGGAAAACACAGAATCCTACTAATTACTACACGTGCTTAAATTGGGTCACTTTTGTTTTGAGCCGACTTCGCCGTGGGCTTTGAACAGGGCACCTGGCTCATACCCCGGAGGCAGCCCAGTTCCAAATCGAATGCAATCAACTTTCATCCGATGTAAAACACTCCTACATGGGCGCCCGGGTGAGATGAAATGAACCCCCTTCTGAACAGGCCCCAGTTGTGGCTACTGTAGCTTGTGATTATGGCCAGGAGTTTTCACATGACCATGTGACTTCATCATGCAAAACTTGGTCTCCAGAACCTTCAGCTACAGAGCTACAGGTAACTGCCAAAATAATGGAAACACCTAAAAAGCAACTAATCCCTTTGAAAACAATAGTGTGCAACTGCAGCCCTTAATTCGGGGCGTTCCTGCATGCCCCCCTTCTCGAGCATCCCATTGGTTCCTTCATTTTGTAATTTTTTTCCAGATTTTTCAGGGGAGCTGCAGCACCCTCAGAACCCCTACTTCCCGCGGCTATGGAAAATATGTTGGTGATGGCTATTTAACAGTCTGATGGCCTTGAGATAGAAGCTGTTTTTCATTCCCCTCGGTCCCAGCTTTGATGCACCTGTACTGACCTCGCCTTCTGGATGATAGTGGGGTGAACAGGCAGTGGCTTGGGTGGTTGATGTCCTTGATTATCGTTTTGGCCTTCCTGTGACATCGGTTGCTGTAGGTGTCTCGGAGGGCGGGTAGTTTGCCCCTGGTAATGCGTTCGGCAGACCGCACCACCCTCTGGAGAGCCCTGCGGTTGCGGGCGGTGCAGTTGCCGTACCAGGCGGTGATACAGCCCGACAGGATGCTCTCAATTGTGCATTGTGAGGGTTTTAGGTGCCAAGCCAAATTTCTTCAGCCTCCTGAGGTTGAAGAGGCTCTTTTGCGCCTTCTTCACCACACTGTCTGCGTGGGTGGAGCATTTCAGTTTGTCAGTGATGTGTACGCCAAGGAACTTGAAGCTTTCCACCTTCTCCACTGCAGTCCCGTCAATGTGGATAGGGGGGTGCACCCTCTGCTGTTTCCTGAAGTCCACGATCATCTCCTTTCTTTTGTTGACATTGAATGAGAGGTTATTTTCCTGGCACCACACTCCCAGAGCCCTCACCTCCTCCCTGTAGGCGGTCTCGTCATTTTTGGTAATCAAGCCTACTACTGTTGTGTCATCTGCAAACTTGATAATTGAGTTGGAGGCGTGCTTGGCCACGCAGTCATGGGTGAACACGGAGTACAGGGCTAAGCACACACCCTTGTTGGGCCCCAGTGTTGAGGATCAGCGAAGTGGAGATGTTGTTTCCTACCTTCACCAGCTGGGGGTGGCCCATCAGGAAGTCCAGGACCCAGTTGCACAGGGCGGGTTAAGACCCAGGGCCTCGAGCTTAATGATGAGCTTGGAGGGTACTATGGTGTTGAGTGCTGAGCTATAGTCAATGAACAGCATTCTTACATAGGTATTCCTCTTGTCCAGATGGGATAGGGCAGTGTGCAGTGTGATGGCGATTGCATCGTCTGTGGATCTATTGGGGCGGTAAGCAAATAGAAGTGGGTCTAGGTTGACATGTAAGGCAGAGGTGATATGATCCTCTGTAGCTCAATTGGTAGAGCATGGCGCTTGTAACGCCAGGGTAGTGGGTTCGATCCCCGGGACCACCCATACGTTCAAATGTATGCACACGTGACTAAGTCACTTTGGATAAAAGCGCCTGCTAAATGGCATATTATTATTATTATTATTATGATCCTTGACTAGTCTCTCAAAGCATCTATGGATTTCACATGACTGGGATATGTATCTGTTGGTCACAGATGCCTTTAAAAAAGGTAGGGGTGTGGATCAGAAAAGCAGTCAGTATCTGGTGTGATCACCATTTGCCTTCTGCAGCATGACACATCTCCTTCACATAGAGTTGATCAGGCTGTTGATTGTGGCCTGTGGAATGTTGTCCCACTCCTCTTCAATGGCTGTGCGATGTTGCTGGATATTGGTGGGAACTGGAACACGCTGTTGTACATGGGTGACATATCTGGTGAGTATGCAGGCCATAGAAGAACTGGGACATTTCAGCTTCCAGGAATTGTGTCCAGATCCTTGCGACGTGGATTATCATGCTGAAACATGAGGTGATGGCGGTGGATGAATGGCACAACAATGGGCCTCAGGATCTTGTCACTGTATCTCTGTGCATTGAAATTGCCGTCAATAAAATGCAATTGTGTTTGTTGTCCATAGCTTAAGCCTGCCCATACCATAACCCCACCACCACCATGGGGCACTCTGTTCACAACGTTGACATCAGAAAACCGCTCGCCCACACGACGCCAAACACGTGGTCTGCAGTTTTGAGGTCTGTTGGACATACTGCCAAATTCTTTTAGAATTAACAGTAAATTAAATGGCAACAGCTCTGGTGAACATTCCTGCAGTTAGCATGCCAATTGCATGCGCCCTCAAAACTTGAGACATCTGTGGCATTGTGTCGTGTGACAAAACTGCACATTTTAGAGTGGCCTTTTATTGTTCCCAGCACAAGGTGCACCTGTGTAATGATCATGCCATTTAATCAGCTTCTTGGTATGCCACACCTGTCAGGTGGATGGATGATCTTGGCAAAAGAGAAATACTCACTGACAGGGATGTAAAGAAATTTGCAAAAAAATTAAGAGAAATAAGCTTTTTGTTCATATGGAACATTTCTGGAATCTTGAAACATGGGACCAACCGTTTACATGTTGTGTTTATATTTTTGTTCAGTGTAGTAGGTTAATTACCCAGACAAGCAGATACAAATAGTAGTCATTTTGGTTGTGAATTGCATTATCAAAAAGCTTTGTCCTTTTTAACAAAATGCAATTTACCACTAGGCTGTCTATTGTATCACCCTGTCACATGCCCTCCCAGTCAACACTACCTCATAAGATGAGGAAGTACATCGTTTATGAGGATTGCCTGCTGCAGTTGTTCAAGAGATATCCAGTTTGTAGCCGAACATGCAACATAGAGAAGACCAGCAAGGGGACCCTCAGCATCACGCAGACCTGCGCTGTATTGTGAGTATTCCTATAAATGGAACAGGGAGGATATTTGAATCAGGTTGGTAACATTTGACCTGGTCAAAGGTCAAAACAGTTTCGAGTTTTGTCCCAATTCACCTTCATAACCTAGCCTGGTGGAACCAGCCTGATTGCTGCGTTTACCATTCTATTTCACTTCACATACAGTGGGGAGAACAAGTATTTTATACACTGCCGATTTTGCAGGTTTTCCTACTCACAAAGCATGTAGAGTTCTGTATTTTTACCATAGGTACACTTCAACTGTGAGAGACGGAATCTAAAACAAAAATCCAGAAAATCACATTGTATGATTTTTAAGTAATTAATTTGCATTTTATTGCATGACATAAGTATTTGATCACTTACCAACCAGTAAGAATTCCGCCTCTCACAGACCTGTTAGTTTTTCTTTAAGAAGCCCTCCTGTTCTCAACTCATTACCTGTATTAACTGCACCTGTTTGAACTCGTTACCTGTATAAAAGACACCTGTCCACACTCTCAATCAAACAGACTCCAACCTCTCCACAATGGTCAAGACCAGAGAGCTGTGTAAGGACATCAGGGATAAAATTGTAGACCTGCACAAGGCTGGGGTGGGCTACAGGACAATAGGCAAGCAGCTTGGTGAGAAGGCAACAACTGTTGGCGCAATTATTAGAAAATGGAAGAAGTTCAAGATGACGGTCAATCACCCTCGGTCTGGGGCTCCATGCAAGATCTCACCTTGTGGGGCATCAATGATCATGAGGAAGGTGAGGGATCAGCCCAGAACTACACGGCAGGACCTGGTCAATGACCTGAAGAGAGCTGGGACCACAAAGAAAACCATTAGTAACACACTACGCCGTCATGGATTAAAATCCTGCAGCGCACGCAAGGTCCCCCTGCTCAAGCCAGCGCATGTCCAGGCCCGTCTGAAGTTTGCCAATGACCATCTGGATGATCCAGAGGAGGAATGGGAGAAGGTCATGTGGTCTGATGAGACAAAAATATAGCTTTTTGGTCTAAACTCCACTCGCTGTGTTTGGAGGAAGAAGAAGGATGAGTACAATCCCAAGAACACCATCCCAACCGTGAAGCATGGAGGTGGAAACATCATTCTTTGGGGATGCTTTTCTGCAAAGGGGACAGGACGACTGCACCGTATTGAGGGGAGGATGGATGGGGCCATGTATCGCGAGATCTTGGCCAACAACCTCCTTCCCTCAGTAAGAGCATTGAAGATGGGTCGTGGCTGGGTCTTCCAGCATGACAACGACCCGAAACACACAGCCAGGGCAACTAAGGAGTGGCTCCGTAAGAAGCATCTCAAGGTCCTGGAGTGGCCCAGCCAGTCTCCAGACCTGAACCCAATAGAAAATCTTTGGAGGGAGCTGAAAGTCCGTATTGCCCAGCGACAGCCCCGAAACCTGAAGGATCTGGAGAAGGTCTGTATGGAGGAGTGGGCCAAAATCCCTGCTGCAGTGTGTGCAAACCTGGTCAAGACCTACTAGAAATTGCAAACAAAGGTTTCTGTACCAAATATTAAGTTCTGCTTTTCTGATGTATCAAATACTTATGTCATGCAATAAAATGCAAATTAATTACTTAAAAATCATACAATGTGATTTTCTGGATTTTTGTTTTAGATTCCGTCTCACAGTTGAAGTGTACCTATGATAAAAATTACAGACCTCTACAAGCTTTGTAAGTAGGAAAACCTGCAAAATCAGCAGTGTATCAAATACTTGTTCTCCCCACTGTATCATGATATTTGACACGGAATAGAAAGGTGAATGCAGCGATCAGTTTGGTTCCACCATGCTAATCATAACCACCATTGATAATGTAATCAGTGCTCTGTGTGTGTGTATGTGTGTGTGACCGACCAGTATTTCTGATGAGGGGCCCTGGCAAAGACCAGCCTCACCTCTTGCCTGCTCACCATCAGTCATCGATGGGGAGACCAGAATTAGGTAGGTTTAGTCTGACCTGTTAAAACTTCAACACAGTATATGTTTGTTTGTCAGATATCACCTATCCTAACTGCCATTGGTAATAGAACAGTGACTATGTGTGTATGTGTTCACAGATGCATCTATTGAGCCAGCACTTGGAGACTTGCAAGATGATGTGATGGAGTCCTGACCGACAGATAGGCTTGATACTGATGTCTATGAATGGAGAGAGACCTTGCACTCGGCATAAAATTTTTACTAGACACAACTTTCACTTGTATTGTCTTTTCTTATTATTGAATTGAATGGTATCAGTCAATATGGGGAGTGTAAAACCATGTGTATTCTGCACCAGGATCAAGGAACTCCTGTTGTATACGGGATGTATACCACACACTGACATGTTTTCCAAGGTAGCGCCATTACCACCAGACAAAATGTCGATAGACACAGTATCTGTATCGGCTGGGAATGACAATGAAAGGTGCATATTGACCTCAACTAACCTGTACCCCCGCACATTGACTCGGTACCGGTAGCCCCTGTATATAGCCTCATTATTGTTATTTTATTGTGTTACTCTATTTTCTTAAAACTGCATTGTTGGTTAAGGGCTTGTAAGTAAGCATTTCACGGTAAGGTCTACACCTGTTGTATTCGGTGCATGTGACAAATAAAACTTGATTTGAACTGATTATTGTTATATTAGCAGAACACTGCTTCTATGGTATTATGTAAAGGGTGGTTTATTCTACATGGACCTGTTCTCACATTTGAAAGTTATCAAAACACTTAGTTTCGAATATCTACATACATTCAACAATTGCATTCTCATATTACTCTGTAGGCTTCTGACCTATTCAAAGCTTCCTCCGACATCTCACCATACATCTATCTGCCTGTAGTTATTGAACTCAACCTGCAGGAGGTTTGTTGTGATTGAGTGGGGGAAAACAGCTGCGGGCAAGGTTCTAAAAGATGGGTGTGTCTTGGTGGTGGCAAGGACACATGCAAGAAACCACTCCCCCAACCCAACTCAGATTTGGCTTCTGTCATGGCCGCCATCATTTCTTGAGGAGCAAGTCACAAAAGAAAATGCAAGTATGGGTAGCTGCAGCCCAATTGAGTACCACAGTATGAGTCATAATACCCATACCCATAAAACCTAGTGGTCAAACATTGAAATGGTTCCAATCGTTTTACCACCATTCATTTTTCCATGGTGGATTTTAGAACGACTTCATATAAGCTCTGTGTTTCGTGTAGGCATACCCTGGCTTGATGTTGTGATAACTACGTAAATCTCTCTCGGACAAGGTAACTTTGATCAATCCCCCCCCCCCTAATTAGCCGCTAATGTGGATATCATACAGAACTACACATCCTGTCACAAGCTTTGACGTCATCACTCAAGATGTTGCAGGGTGGGGTAAAAAATTAAATGTCTCCAAGAAAACTCTCAGCAAGTAAAGTAAAATAGAATAACTAGTAGATATTATAGCCTTTTTGTAGTTTCACATTTAAATAATTGATATAGTGTATTTCTTGTGTGTATTGTTGTTTAGCATCTTTCAAATTACCTAACTTAGCATTTTTTAATTAATATAATTTTTGGAATTACCCTAACCTTCGTAGTTAACTAGCTAACCTTAGATCTCTCCGTCGATCAGAAGCAAGGATAGTTCTGCGCTATGTACCGGATTGTAACCATTACACCGATAAGCACACGTGCATTTTATTGTTGTCCGACCTCCGTAAACAAGAGGTGTTGCTGGAGCCGTGTGATAAGGCAAGCCCTGTTTGCTTGTTTGCTAGCTGCTAACAAGCTAATTTGGTTAGGTCAAAGATCTGTGGTTAGCCAGGTGCTTATGAAAATTATCTAGATAACGACTGACTGTAGTTACGTGTACAACGCATGTTACCTTCCTTACAAATAAAAAGTAAACCAGCATAGGCTAGCTACGACCCCCACAAGTGTCACGGGACTCAACTGAAGGTACCCTGGTACCGGTTAAAAAAATTAATGAAAGTAGTTTTGAGGCAACAAAAAAAAAGGGGTTAAATGTGCATTCGGAAAGTATTCAGACCCCTTGAATTTTTTCCCATTTTGTTATGTTACAGCCTTCTTCTAAAATATTCCCTCATCAATCTACACACAATACCCCATAATGACAACGCGAAAACAGGTTTTTAGAAATGTTTGCATTGCAAGTATTCAGACCCTTTGCTATGAGACACAACATTGAGCTCAGGTGCATCCTGTTTCCATTGATCATCCTTGAAATGTTTCTACAACATAATTGGAGTCCACATATGGTAAAATCAATTGATCTGACATGATTTGGAAAGGAACACACCTGTTTATTTAAAGTCCCACAGTTGACAGTGCATGTCAGAGCAAAAACCAAGCCATGAGGTCGAAGGAGTTGTCCGTAGAGCTCCAAGATAGGATTGTGTCGAGGCACAGATCTGGGTAAGGTTACCAAAAAAATTCTGCAGCATTGAAGGTCCCCAAGATCACAGTGGCCTCCATCATTCTTAAATGGAAGAAGTTTGGAACCACCAAGACTTCCTAGAGCTTGCCGCCCAGCAAAACTGAGTAATCGGGGGAGAAGCGCCTTGGTCAAGGAGATGAATAAGAACCCGATGGTCACTCTGAAAGAGCTCCAGAGTTCCTCTGTGGAGATGAGAGTACCATCCAGAAGGACAACCATCTCTGCAGAACTCCACCAATCAGGCTTTTATGGTAGAGTGGCAAGACGGAAGCCACTCCTCAGTAAAAGGCACATGACTGCCCACTTGGAGTTTGCCTAAAGGCACCTAAAGGACTCAGACCCTGAGAAACAAGATTCTCTGGTCTGATGAAACAAAGATTGAACTCTTTGGCCTGAATGACAAGCGTCACGTCTGGAGGAAACCTGGCACCATCCCTACGGTGAAGCATGGTGGAGGCAGCATCATGCTGTGGGAATGGTTTTCAGCAGCAGGGACTGGGAGACTAGTCAGGATCAAGGGAAAGATGAACGGAGCAAAGTACAGAGAGATGCTTGATGAAAACCTGCACCTGAGCACACAGGACCTCAGACTGGGACAAAGGTTCACCTTCCAACAGGACAACGGCCCTAAGCACACAGCCAAGACAACGCAGGAGTGGCTTTGGGACAAGTCTCTGAATGTCCTTGAGTGGCCCAGCCAGAGCCCGGACTTGAACCCGATCGAACATCTCTGGTGAGACCTGAAAATAGATGTGCAGCGACGCTCCCCATCCAACCTGACAGAGCTTGAGAGGCTCTGCAGAGAAGAATGGGAGAAACTCCCCAAATACAGGTGTGCCAAACTTCTAGCTACATACCCAAGAAGACTCAAGGCTGTAATCGCTGCAAAGGTGCTTCAACAAAGTACTGAGTAAAGGGTCTTAACACTTACAGTACCAGTCAAAAGTTTGGACACACCTACTCATTCAAGGGTTTTTCTTTATTTTTACTATTTTCTACATTGTAGAATAATAGTAAAGACATCAAAACTATGAAATAACACATATGGAATCATGTAGTAACCAAAAAAGTGTTAAACAAATCAAAATATATTTTATATTTGAGATTCTTCAAAGCAGCCACCCTTTGCCTTGATGACAGCTTTGCACACTCTTGGCATTCTCTCAACCAGCTTCACCTGGAATGCTTTACTAACAGTCTTGAAGGAGTTCCCACATATGCTGAGCACTTGTTGGCTGCTTTTCCTTCACTCTGCGGTCCAACTCATCCCAAACCATCTCAATTGGGTTGAGGTCGGGTGATTGTGGAGGCCAGGTCATCTGATGCAGCACTCCATCACTCTCCTTCGTGGTCAAATATCCATTACTCTCTCTGGAGGTGTGTTGGGTCATTGTCCTGTTGAAAAACAAATGATAGTCCCACTAAGCGCAAACCAGATGGAATGGCGTATCGCTTCAGAATGCTCTGGTAGCCATACTGGTTAAGTGTCCCTTGAATTCTAAATAAATAACTTACAGTGTCCCCAGCAAAGCACCATCACACCTCCTCCTCCATGCTTCACGGTGGGAACCACACATGCAAAGATCATCCGTTCACCTACTCTGCGTCTCACAAAGACACGGCGGTTGGAACCAAAAATCTCAGCCGAAAAGACAGATTTCCACCGGTCTGATGTCCATTGCTCGTGTTTCTTGGCCAAAGGAAATCTCTTCTTCTTATTGGTGTCCTTTAGTAGTGGTTTCTTTGTAGCAATTCGACCATGAAGGCCTGTTTCACGCAGTCTCCTCTGAACAGTTGATGTTGAGGTGTGTCCATTACTTGAACTCTGTGAAGCGTTTATTTGGGCTGCAGTTTATGAGGCTGGTAACTCTAATGAACTTATCCTCTGCAGCAGAGGTAACTCTGGGTATTCCTTTCCTGTGGCGGTCTTCATGAGCCAATTTCATCATAGCACTTGATGGTTTTTGCGACTGCACTTTAAGAACATTTAAAAGTTATTGAAATGTTCCTTATTGACTGACATTCATGTCTTAAAGTAATGATGGACTGTCATTTCTCTCTGCTTATTTGAGCTGTTCTTGCCATAATATGGACTTGGTCTTTTACCAAATAGGGCTATCTTCTTTATACCACCCCTACCTTGTCACAACACAACTGATTGGCTCAACCGCATTAAGAAGGAAAGAAATTCCACAAATTAACTTTAACAAGGCACACCTGTTAATTGAAATGCATTCCAGGTGACTACCTCATGAAGCTGGTTGAGAGAATGCCAAGAGTTTGCAAAGTTGTCATCAAGGCAAAGGGTGGCTACTTTGAAGAATCTCAAATATAAAATATATTTTGATTTGTTTAACACTTTTTGGGTTACTACATGAGTCCATATGTGTTTTTTCATAGTTCTGATGTCTTCACTATTATTCTACAATGTAGAAAATTGTAAAAAAATAAATAAAGAAAAACCCTGGAATGAGCAGGTGTTTCCAAACTTTTGACTGGTACTGTATGTAAATGTGATATTTCCGTTTTAGTTTTTTTCTAAATGTGCAAACATTTCTAACAACCTGTTTTTGCTTTGTCATTATTGGGTTTTGTGTGTAGATTGATGAGTGGAAAAAACAACAATTTAATCCATTTTAGAATAAGGCTGTAACGTAAGAAAATGTGGAAAAGTCAAGGAGTCTGAATACTTTCCGAATGCACTGTATATACACCCCACAACGGCTTAGACTTTAGAGGTTTTAATGCTCAAATCAAATGACTGTCCAAACAGCAAGTTCCAAGTGACCAAATCGGATTTGTGTGTGTTCAGACAGGAGTCATTTGCTGACATGGCTACGCTAGTTGTCATATTAATGATGGGTGTATGCGCAGTGGTGTAGGCTGATTGGTGGTGGTGCTTGTGCTTCCTATCACTATATAATTTCTTCCATCCTAGCCAAATTTCCTCTGCTTGCATGCGCCTCCCCTATATCAAGGTGTATTGGTACTTCCCTTATGCACTACGCTTTTCCATGTTCTAACTTGTACTATACCACAGGTCAGTATAGTCTACCAGTCTAACGGTCTATCCTGCCCTCTATCCACCATTCATAGTGACAATAGTGCTAGGTGGATCATACCACACAAAAAAACATTCAAAGCTGCATCAATTTTTTATATGAATTGACAAGAACAAATATGAATAGCTGATAGGCAGCTGAGAGGCCAGGTGCATCATTGTGCATAAAAAAACAGTGAAGACATGAGACACAGTTCAAAAAGCTCCCCTATTGATCTTGTTTAGGGACAATACAATTATCCTACCTAGACTAGCCTACAACACCACAATGCAATTAATATTTACATTATTGTTTTCAAGTGAGTACAATATTGTAGCCTACTCTAGGCTGCAGTGAAAATGTCATTTGAATAACGGCATAAAAGCCCTGGGATTTGAATGTTTAATTCGATTTGGATCAGTTGTGGGTCTACTCTTGAAAGTTTAGGTCTAGAAAGGCACAGTAGCAGGTCAGTCTGGCTGTATTTTTACTTCTGATACTGAATGCGCTGTCTGTTGCAGATCATCATTCTCCCATGTCGTCCTATAATAATGTGGCCACATATGCTCCTGGCAGGCCCAGTTATTCAGGAGAGCTTAATATGCTCCTGGCAGGCCCAGTTATTCAGGAGAGCTTAATATGCTCCTGGCAGGCCCAGTTATTCAGGAAAGTTTAACACTGCTCTGCCTCCTCTCCAATCCGAGCGGCTATTCCTCCCGCACCTAGAACCTAAAGCTTCAATATAGCCTAAATATTTATCATTTAACTTTTTTAATGTATTACTTATGTGGCGTAAACACAACTAGTCACAATGTTTTATTCTTATTAGGCTACTTCAAAAGTCTACTGTAGGCATGCGCACGTTCATCCAAAATATAATTCCAGCATCCTCAAAAGGGCTTGACATCAACCAGGTTTCCAACCTTTTTATGCGAGTAAAGTAGCCTACATGTCTGATAAAAAATGTCACCACATCATGGGAAAGCATGAAGTTTATTAGGCTACAGATTAAATAAGTTATGATGAACTTCACAGGGTGGTGAAAGTGCACAATGATGAGGTTGATGCTACTTTAAATAAATATTGAGGGTCTTATTCTGGTGACATGATGATCAATGCAATCTCACACTTTTGTCCATAACAATCTCATCAGGTATTGACATTGGCATTTTTCCTATTTTGTTGCCTTACAACCTGGAATTAAAATTGATTTTTTGGGGGTTTGTATCATTTGATTTACCGAACATGCCTACCACTTTGAAGATGCAAAATAGGATTTATTGTGAAACAAACAAGAAATAATACAAAAAAAATGAAAACTTGAGCGTACATAACTATTCTACAAAGTCAATACTTTGTAGAGCCACCTTTTGCAGCAATTATAGCTGCAAGTCTCTTGGGGTATGTCTCTATAAGCTTGGCACATCTAGCCACTGGGATTTAGGCCCATTCTTCAAGGCAAATCTGCTCCAGCTCCTTCAAGTTGGATGGGTTCCGCTGGTGTACAGCAATCTTTAAGTCATACCACAGATTCTCAATTGGATTAAATGTTCCCCTTAAACCACTCGAGTGTTGCTTTAGCAGTATGCTTAGGGTCATTGTCCTGCTGGAAGGTGAACCTCCGTCCCAGTCTCAAATCTCTGGAAGACTGAAACAGGTTTCCCTCAAGAATTTCCCTGTATTTAGCGCAATCCATCATTCCTTCAATTCTGACCAGTTTCCCAGTCCCTGCCGATAAAAAACATCCCCACAGTGCTGCCACCACCATGCTTCACTGTGGGGATTGTGTTCTCGGGGTGATGAGAGGTGTTGGGTTTGCGCCAGACAGCGTTTTTCTTCATGGCCAAAAAGCTACATTTTTGTCTTCCATATGTTTGGGGAGTCTCCCACATGCCTTTTGGCGAACACCAAACGTGTTTGCTTATTTTTTTCTTTAAGCAATGGCTTTATTTCTGGCCACTCTTCCGTAAAGCCCAGCTCTGTGGAGTGTACGACTTAAAGTGGTCCTATGGTCAGATACTCCAATCTCTGCTGTGGAGCTTTGCAGCTCCTTCAGGGTTATCTTTGGTCTCTTTGTTGCCTCTCTGATTAATGCCCTCCTTGCCTGGTCCATGAGTTTTGGTGGGTGGCCCTCTCTTGGCAGGTTTGTTGTGGTGCCATATTCTTTCAATTTTTTTATAATGGATTTAATGGTGCTCCGTGGGATGTTCAAAGTTTCAGATATTTTTTTATAACCCAACCCTGATCTGTACTTCTCCACAACTTTGTCCCTGACCTGTTTGGAGAGCTCCTTGGTCTTCATGGTGCCACTTGCTTGGTGGTGCCCCTTGCTTAGTGGTGTTGCAGACTCTGGGGCCTTTCAGAACAGGTGTATATATACTGAGATCATGTGACAGATCATGTGACACTTAGATTGCACACAGGTGGACTTTATTTAACTAATTATGTGACATCTGAAGGTAGTTGGTTGCACCAGATCTTATTTAGGGGCTTCATAGCAAAGGCGGTAAATACATACAGTTGAAGTCAGAAGTTTACATACACTTAGGTTGGAGTCACCACAAATTTCTTGTTAACAAACTATAGTTTTGGCAAGTCGGTTAGGACATCTACTTTGTGCATGACACAAGTAATTTTTCCAACAATTGTTTACAGACAGATTATTCCACTTATAATTCACTGTATCACAATTCCAGTGGGTCAGAAGTTTACATACACTAAGTTGACTGTGCCTTTAAACAGCTTGGAAAATGCCAGAAAATTATGTCATGGCTTTAGAAGCTTCTGATAGGCTAATTGACATCATTTGAGTCAATTGGAGGTGTATCTGTGGATGTATGTCACGATCGTTGACGAACGAGAAGGACCAAGGCGCAGCGTGATATGCATTCATGTTTATTTATATATTGAATAAACACCACGACAAAATAACAAATTAACGATACGTGACGTCCTACGGTACACACAACAAACCTCACACGGAACAAGATCCCACAACCCACTAGTGCCAATAGGCTGCCTAAGTATGGTCCCCAATCAGAGACAACGAGCGACAGCTGCCTCTGATTGAGAACCACACCGGCCAACATAGATCTAGACATACTAGATTCTACAACAATGAACAAACACAACAAGGAAAATCACACCATGACTCAACAAATAAGAGTCCTCAGAGTCAGGGCGTGACAATGTATTTCAAGGCCTACCTTCAAACTCAGTGCCTCTTTGCTTGACATCATGGGAAAATCAAAAGAAATCAGCCAAGACCTCAGAAAAAATATTGTAGACCTCCACAAGTCTGGTTCATCATTGGGAGCAATTTCCAAACGCCTGAAGGTACCACGTTCATCTGTACAAACAATCGTACGCAAGTATAAACACCATGGGAGCACGCAGCCGTCATACCGCTCACGAAGGAGACGTGTTCTGTCTCCTAGAGATGAACATACTTTGGTGCGAAAAGTTCAAATCAATCCCAGAACAACAGCAAAGGACCTTGTGAAGATGCTGGAGGAAACAGGTACAAAAGTATATATATCCAAAGTAAAATGAGTCCTATATCAACCTGAAAGGCTGCTCAGCAAGGAAGAAGCCACTGCTCCAAAACCTCCATAAAAAAGCCAGACTACGGTTTGCAACTGCACATGGGGACAAATATCGTACTTTTTGGAGAAATGTCCTCTGGTCTGATGAAACAAAAATAGAACTGTTTGGCCATAATGACCATTGTTATGTTTGGAGGAAAAAGGGGGTACTTTGCAAGCCGAAGAACACCATCCCAACCATGAAGCACGGGGGTGGCAGCATCATGCTGTGGGGGTGCTTTGCTGCAGGAGGGACTGGTGCACTTCACAAAATAGATGGCATCAGGAGGAAGGAAAATTATGTTGATATATTGAAGCAACATCTCAAGACATCAGTCAGGAAGTTAAAGCTTGGTCGCCAATGGGTCTTCCAAATGGACAATGACCCCAAGCATACTTCCAAAATTGTGGCAAAATGGCTTAAGGACAACAAAGTCAAGGTATTGGAGTGGCCATCACAAAACCCTGACCTCAAACCTATAGAAAATGTGTGGGCAGAACTGAAAAAGCGTGTGCGAGCAAGGAGGCCTACAAACCTGACTCAGTTACACCAGCTCTGTCAGGAGGCATGGGCCAAAATTCACCCAACTTATTGTGGGAAGCTTGTGGAAGTCTACCCGAAACGTTTGACCCAAATTAAACAATTTAAAGGCAATGCTGCCAAATACTAATTGAGTGTATATAAACTTCTGACCCACTGGGAATGTGATGAAAGAACTAAAAGCTTAAATAAATCATTCTCTCTACTATTATTCTGACATTTCACATTCTTAAAATCAAGTGGTGATCTTAACTTACCTAAAACAGGGAATATTTGCTAGCATTAAATGTCATTTGGCTAAGGTGTATGTAAACTTCCGACTTCAACTGTATGCACGCACCACTTTTCCGCTATTTATTTTTTGAAACAAATTATTTTTTTCATTTCATTTCACCAATTTTGACAATTTGTGTATGTCCATTACATGAAATCCAAATAAAAATCCATTTAAATTACAGGTTGTAATGCAACAAAATAGGAAGAACGCCAAGGGGGATGAATACTTTTGCAAGGCACTGTACCTGCTTTGTATCTGCAAGCTGTTGGTTAGAGCGCACGTACCAGTACCAGAGTGAGCACATTCGCTATACCTTGTCGTGGCGTGACCTTCATTCATCTGAAGACTGTTATTACTCTAATTAACTATGTTAAATTGTTACCCAATTAAATTAATCATATAACAATTAACTCATTAGGATTTGGGGCACCACGGAAGCGGTTGTTTAAAGAGTTACCGTCTCCCGAATTAAACTCTAGAAGGTATATATCTATTACATCGATAAACAGTCAACTTATTAATCATTACCTCATATCATATCAATCATTCTGAACGTCGTATCCTCCTTGCATCTGCATAAACACCAGCCTTACTTATGATTCAGTACTACACAAATTGGTTTAATTATTTATTTACTAGCTAACTAAATGGTAACACAGGATAACATACACACTTAATACATTAACAACATGTCCCTAGCGGACTGACGACAACATTACTGCATATTACAAAAGATGGAGAGGTAGAGAGAGAGACAAAGGCACAACACTTTAATACATTTGGAAACTACCCTCACAGTAATCATATACTTTGCACATGAACCGCCGTCCGTTTGGAGTAAGAAATCATGAATGTATTTACGTGAGATGCCTTGGTTCTTCGTTTATTTCTGTCGGAACCAAGCCTTCTTGGAAAGGGGGTTGGCTGGGCCTTTCCGCAGCCCGCTTGTAAGGCTCTGATTGTCCACAAGAGGTCACAATGTCATTTTTCTTAGTTGTCCGTGGCTCCAATGACTTGTCATGTAGTCTTGAACAGAACTACAGAATATATTCTTCTTCACGTCGCTCTTGAAGTTGCGTATTTGAAGATAGGCTAGCCAGCCCTGTCGATGGTTCCCCAGTGGGGTGACAAGAGTAGCTTAGTAGGATGGTTTGGATAGAGTAGTAGTATGGTCCCAATTAAATTAGCTTTTCTAGATACTTTGCTCAGAACAGCTAATCAGCTGTACCAGTGATTGTCTGAGAGGGGAGTTTTGTTCTCCCCCTCGTGGTGGTATTCAGGATTCAAACCACTTTACACACACAGCTGCAGCCTGGCAATGTTCTGGTCTCATATGTTCCAACCATTTTTAACGTGTAGCGGCTGCTTCATGTCTTTCTGGTCTAAAGATTAATTTCTCTACCAAGCCTTTATGAACTCTGGCTGAAAGGGCCGGTTCCGTCATGCTGACACGCTCTGACCTCACTCGGGGCATGGCTACTTACTGTGCAAAGTATTATGAAAAACAATTATCTCATTAGAGCTTCTCAAATCACATTCCTATCTTAACAAGAATACTTTCATCATTTTTCATATGTCAATCACTCTGCATCGGATGACAACTTCATACATATAGTGTGTATACTTTCCAAGTTACAGTATTTCCTCAACCCATATGACATCATTATTCTTTAGATCGCCTCTGACCATTCCCCACGTTCTATGTTAGAAATATTGTTGCAGTATTCACTTTAGAACGTGTTAGTTTCGGCGGGAAAACGTCTGTGAACAAAGGCATATTCCTGTGTGAATTTGGAGAGGGAGATAGCTGAAAGTTCTAATCCTTGATTTACAACAGGGTGTGAGCTGTCAACCCCCCCAGCAGCTCCCTCCTCCCCCCTTCTGTGGGTGAGAGAGGGTCTGGTTGAAGTCATCCACTGCAAACCTGATCTGACTCGTTTTGGATCCTCCCAGGACAGTCATGACAACCTACACAATTTATTTTGTGACAAAACCATCAGCATGCCTAGAGTTGAAAATGTGATGGAGACCCATTTAACTTGTATTTCTTATTCGGTACATGGAAATTTTACCTCAAAAGGTATTTTTATGTGCACTGGGTATATACGCATAGCCTTTTATCTGCAACAAGTCAATTTGATGGAAACAACTCTGATGAGAAAATGCTCCAGGGTTTCCCTTAGCTGGTAATTGCCGGCATTTGGCCAATAAAACAATTAAAAGCTGATAAATAAAATTGTAGCAGGTCAAATTGTTGAGGAGATGCTGTCTATCATAGCTTACACCCCGAATTCAGGCTTCAGCACCATTCTCTCATGCCTTGCGCACAACTGCGCCTGCTGCTGAGGAGAGAGACAGCAATGGAGGAGCCTTAGCCTGGCTACTGTTGATTGCGAGGATGGAGGCCTTTTTCATTGAAGTAAAACATAAGTTAGAGGAAAAAGAGGATGCCTATAGTGAAAAGCCTACAAGGGGAATTTAATACGTTTTAATATTGTAGTGGACTAAGATGAGGAGATTGCAGGCTACTGTGCAACTCCCTATTCAGGTAGGATGCAATTTTGGAACGTACATGTATTTATAATAATTTGTTTTATCATTATTATTATTGAATATCATTGTTATTACTGTAAGCCTATTTATTAAACGAAACCAGTTGTTGAATTCTGTTGAGACATTTTCATTGGCTAAATTAAAATTGATCTGTCTTTTTAATTGTGTGCTCTGTATTTAGTTTAAGATAGGTTATAAGTAGGTACATTGTCAAATAAATAACATTAACCAATTTCTGTCATTTTTTGGATATGGTAGGCACTTGCCTTTGTTGGTCATTGCTGCAATATAGCCCTTTCAAAACTTTTATGAAGGTTTAAACCAGTTCGCAAGTGTTTTGTTTCATTCTGTTGAGCCATTTTCTTTGGCCAAATTAAGTTCCAACTGTAATGCTTGCTGCAATATAATAGCCTGCTCATATTTTCCCTATAGACAATGGCTTGACTTGCTTTTGATATTACCCAAATAAAGTATATAAACTTTTGTGAAGGTTTGGTGTGGCTATTGTTAAGCTTTAGCTACTGCACCGGCGCTCCAACTGACTCCGACAGTTGAACTTGAGGTGAGGAATAATGTTTCAGGCCTACCAGAGTTACTCATATAATCAAACAATATAATGCTTATCTTTATACGAAAGAATTAGCCTCCTTCTGTACATCTATATCTGTATAGCTGACACAGTAGCCATCTGACATAAAGAAATGCATGTCGGTGTCATAGCATGCCGCCAGCATATCTCTATTGCTATCTCTATCTCTCTGGGGCTAGGCCTAAGCTTCTCTTCCTTTATATAGGCTATACAGTTGAAGTCGGAAGTTTACATACACCTTAGCTAAATACATTTAAACTCAGTTTTTCACAATTCCTGACATTTAATCCTAGTAAAAATTCCCTGTCTTAGGTCAGTTAGGATCACCACTTTATCTTAAGAATGTGAAATGTCAGAATAATAGTAGAGAGAATTATTTATTTCAGCTTTTATTTCTTTCATCACATTCACAGTAGGTCAGAAGTGTGCATACACTCAATTAGTATTTGGTAGCATTGCCTTTAAATTGTTTAACTTGGGTCAAACGTTTCGGTTACCCTTCCACAAGCTTCCCACAATAAGTTGGGTGCATTTTGGCCCATTCCTCCTGACAGAGCTGGTGTAACTGAGTTAGGTTTGTAGGCTTCCTTGCTCGCACACGCTTTTTCAGTTCTGCCAACACATTTTCTATAGGATTGAGGTCAGGGCTTTGTGATGGTCACTCCAATACCTTGACTTTGTCGTCCTTAAGCCATTTTGTCACAACTTTGGAAGTTTGCTTGCGGACATTGTCCATTTGGAAGACCCATTGGCGACCAAGATTTAACTTCCTGACTGATGTCTTGAGATGTTGCTTCAATATATCCACATAATTTTCCTTCATCATGATGCAATCTATTTTGTGAAGTGCACCAGACCCTCCTGCAGAAATTATGATCTTTGTCCCCATGTGCAGTTGCAAACCGTAGTCTGGCTTTTTTATGGCGGTTTTGGAGCAGTGGCTTCTTCCTTGCTGAGCGCCTTTCAGGTTATGTTGATATAGGACTCGTTTTAAAGTGGATATAGATACTTTTGTACCTGTTTCCTCCAGCATCTTCACAAGGTCCTTTGCTGTTGTTCTGGGACTGATTTGCACTTTTCGCACCAAAATACGTTAATCTCTAGGAGACAGAACGCGTCTCCTTCCTGAGCGGTATGACAGCTGCGTGCTCCCATGGTGTTTATACTTGCGTACTATTGTTTGTACAGATGAACATGGTACCTTCAGGCGTTTGGAAATTGCTCCCAAGGATGACCCAGACTTGTGGAGGTCCACAACTGTTTTTCTGATGTCTTGGCTGATTTCTTTTGATTTTCCCATGATGTCAAGCAAAGAGGCACTGAGTTTGAAGGTAGGCCTTGAAATACATCCACAGGTACACCTCCAATTGACTCAAATTATGTCAATTAGCCTATCAGAAGCTTCAGAAGCCATGACATCATTAGCCTATCAGAAGCCATGACATCATTTTGTGGAATTTTCCAAGCTGTTTAAAGGCACATTTAACTTAGTGTATGTAAACTTCTGACCCACTGCAATTGTGATACAGTGAATTATAGGTGAATTAATCTGTCTGTAAACAATTGCTGGAAAAATGACTTGTGTCATGCACAAAGTAGATGCCCTAACCGACTTGCCAAAACTATAGTTTGTTAACAAGAAATTTGTGGAGTGGTTGGAAAACTAGTTTTAATGACTTCAACCTAGGTGTATTTCTGACTTCAACTGTATATATTTTATATATATATTAATATCATACAGTGGACACCTAGGCCTATAGGCCTTTGCATTTGATGGATTTAGTGCTCAAGTCTCTGACAGCTGAACCATGGGGTGGACAATTATTGTTTCAGGAAAGTAGCCTAAAAAACAATACAAAAAATTGGCTATGAATTTTTGCATATGCTACACATCGAAACACAAGGAATAGTGTTTGTCGTTTGTTATAGGCTGTTTTTAAGGACACATACAGTGCATTCGGAAAGTATTCAGATCCCTTTACTTTTTCCACATTTTGTTACGTTACAGCCTTACTCTAAAATGAATTAAATTGTTTATTTTCCCCTCATCAATCTACACACAATAACCCATAATGACAAAACAAACTGGTTTTTAGAAATGTTTGCAAATGTATTAGAAAAAAAATAGATATATAACATTTACATAAGTATTCAGACCCTTTACTCAGTACTTTGTTGAAGCACCTTTGGCAGCAATTACAGCCTCGAGTCTTCTTGGGTATGACGCTACAAGCTTGGCACACCTGTATTTGGGGAGTTTCTCCCATTCTTCTCTGTAGATCCTCTCAAGCTCTGTCAGGTTGGATGGGGAGCGTCGCTGCACAACTATTTTCAGGTCTCTCCAGAGATGTTAGATCGGGTTCAAGTCCGGGTTCTGGCTGGGACACTCAAGGATATTCAGACACTTGTCCTGAAGCCACTCCTGCGTTGTCTTGGTTGTGTGCTTAGGGTTGTTGTCCTGTTGGAAGGTGGACCTTCACCCCTGTCCAGAGCGCTCTGGAGCAGGTTTTCATCAAGTATCTCTCTGTACTTTGCTCTGTTCATCTTTCCCTCAATCCTGACTAGTCTTCCAGTCCCTGCCGCTGAAATACATCCCCACAGCATGATGTTGCCACCACCATGCTTCACCGTAGGGATGGTGCCAGGTTTCCTCCGGAGTTGACGCTTGGCATTCAGGCCAAAGAGTTCAATCTTGGTTTCATCAGACCAGAGAAACTTGGTCTCATGATCTGAGAGTCCTTTACGTACTTTTTGGCAAACTCCAAGCAGGCTGTTGTGATGAGTGTGATTAGAAGGAGTCAGACGCAGGAGGGTAAATCACTGAATACAGAGTTTATTCCGTCATACACAGTTGTACTGGATAGCGACTACAAAATACAGGCACAGGGGAACAATCTACCCCGGCAATACAAGGTACGGGTAGCTCCAACAAAATACAGGCACAGGGGAATAATCTACCCCGGCAATACAAGGTACGAGTAGCTCCACCGAGCTACACTCAACTCACATAAAACAATCACCCACAAGGACAAGGGGGCAGAGGGAACACTTATACACAGACTAATGAGGGGATATGAACCAGGTGTGTGTAATTGACAAGACAAGACAAATGGAATGATGATGTATGGAGCGGCAGTGGCTAGTAAGCCAGTGACGACGAACGCCGAAGCCTGCCCCAACAAGGAGGGGAGGCAGCCTCGGCGGAAGTCGTGACAGCTGTCATGTGCCTTTTACTGAGGAGTGGCTTCCATCTGGCCACTCTACCATTACTGCCTGATTGGTGGTGTACTGCAGAGATGGTTGTCCTTCTGGAAGGTTCTCCCATCTCCACAGAGGAACTCTGGAGCTCTCTCAGAGTGACCATCCGTTTCTTGGTCACCTCCCTGACCAAGGCCCTTCTCCCCCGATTACTCAGTTTGGCCGGCGGCCAGCTCTAGGAAGAGTCTTGGTGGTTCCAAACTTCTTCCATTTAAGAATGATGGAGGCCACTGTGTTCTTGGGGACCTTCAATGTTGCAGAAATGTTTTGGTACCCTTCCCCAGATCTGTGCCACGACACAATCCTGTCTCGGAGCTCTACGGACAATTCCTTCGACCTCATGGCTGGGTTTTTGCTCTGACATGCACTGTCAACTATGGGACCTTATATAGACAGGTGTGTGCCTTTCCAAATCATGTCCAATCAATTGAATTTACCACAGGTGGATTCCAATCATGTTGTAGAACCATCTCAAGTATGAAAACAAGATGCACCTGAGCTCAATTTAGAGTTTCATAGCAAAGGGTCTGAATACTTATGTAAATAAGGTATTTCTGTTTTACATTTTTAATACATTTGCAAACATTTCTAAAACCTGCTTTTTCTTTGTCACTATGGGGTATTGTGTGTAGATTGATGAGGAAAAAAAAAGAATTTAATCAATTTTAGAATAAGTATGTAATGTAACAAAATGTGGAAAAAGTCAAGGGGTCTGAACCCTTTCCGAATGCACTGTAAATGTGGCTAATTTGGCCAATATGCCTTGTTTATTGATGGCGCTGGCTGTGCCAAGTAGGATCTGAATGCATATGGATGTCTGGTTAATTTCTCAAATGTCTTCCCGGTTACATTGTCCGGCTCCAAATTTTTGATTTTAGAATATTCGCATGAAAATCTGTCACCAATTGGATGGAAACCTAGACACCCTAAAAACTCTGGCAAGTGCGCTAGTCCAGTGTCACTTTGATTATGCCTGCACATCATGGTTCACCAGCAGCCCAAAACATCTAAAGAATAAGCTACAGACTAGGGTTTCATATTTTCCCAGTATTTTACAAATTTTCCATCCCAAGAATAATCACTTTTCTCCCTGGTAACCGGCATTTCCTGCCCAAACCGGAAGTGTCATTCTAAAGAATATTAATATGTCTGGATTTGATTAGAGCTTTGATCGGCATGAAAATTCAAGTCTGATGCTACCTGAGCCTGATGAGCCATACATTAAAAACATTTTATGAGCCCAACATTAAATACATTTTTTGAGCCCAAAAAAGCCCAAATTATTGTGTTGTTATCCAATGCATAGCCTATGATATAGGATACTACACGTTATGCACGACAGAAAAACATAAAAGCCCATAGAAGTAGCTATGTTAAAAAATAAGATGACCCCCAAAAGCCAGATGGAGATGCATTCAGTCCTTAAATTACTTTGTGCAATCCTGGTCACTTTTTTAATTATTTGTGTATATATGTATTTTTTAAACTGACAAATGAAATCAATCAATCCAAACTGTGCAGAGGCAATTTGATGAATGGAAAGAGACATCTGTTACAAAATACCAAAAATGTTTTTTTAATGTTCAAAGTCATAGTGTAGGAACACGTTTAAAGCCTCAAAGGATAAGATGATCCAACTTTTAAAACGAGTCGTTTTTGGCTAGCCACAGCAGTCAACTAGCTGGCTAGGTAACTGTTTAGCTTTCTAGCACATTCACTAATTTGTTTGTAAACAATTAACAAGATAATTAGCTACCACATGTTCTTGTCACACTGTCAACAGAGTAGCTAGAGAGCAACAAGATATGTCAAATAACAGTCTAAAAACCACTTGAGGGTTTGACCATTCAGACACAAGTCACATGGCCAGGAATCAGATTTGTATCTGTCCCATGTAGCTCAGTTGCTAGAGCATGGCGCTTGCAACGCCAGGGTTGTGGGTTTGATTCCCACGGGGGGACAGTATGAAAAATATATGTATGCGCTCATTAAAAACTGTAAGTCGCTCTGGATAAGAGCGTCTGCTAAATGACTAAAATGTAAAATGTATCTGACTTCAAACCACCTATGAAGGTGGTTTTGAAATGTGGCTTGAAATATCCGATTCCATGTTCTTTTTGCTGTTCAGACTGCAGGAAAAAGATACGCAAATATATATTTTTTGGAGTCACTTCAAACTGCCAATGTGAACAAGGCTAAAGTATATTGAAAGCAGGAGCTTCCACACAGGTGTTGTTCCTATGATGCTTTGGATCATGTATAAGAACGCTGGGCAGGCCATTATTTTGGCATGGCATCCTTCCAATAAAGTTCCAGACACTTGTAGAATCTATGCCAAGGTGCATTGAAGCTGTTCTGGCTCATGGTGTCCCAAAGCCCTGTTAAGACACTTGATGTTGGTGTTTCCTTTATTTTGGCAGTTACCTGTAGGTCCATGCACTATGTTCATTTCTCATACTATCCCCTAGTGCACACCAGGAGGCTGTATATTCCAACCTCTTACATTCTACACAGTGTACAAAACATTAAGAACACCATTTTCCCTCAGAACAGCCTCAATTCGTCGGGGCATGGACTCTACAAGGTGTTGAAAGTGTTCCACAGGGATGCTGGCCCATGTTGACTCCAATGATTCCCACAGTTGTGTCAAGTTGGCTGGATGTCCTTTGGGTGGTGGACCATTCTTGATACACGGGAAACTGTTGAGCGTGAAAAACCCAGCAGCGTTGAAGTTCTTGACACAAACCGGTGCGCATTGGCACCTACTACCATACCCCATTCAAAGGCACTTTTGTCTTGCCCATTCACCCTCTGAATGGCACACATACACAATCCTTGTCTCAATTGTCTCAAGGCTTAAAAATCCTTCTTTAACCTGTCTCCTCCCCTTCATCTAGACTGATTGAAGTGGATTTATCAAGTGACAACAATAAGGGATCAAAGCTTTCACTTGGATTCACCTTGTCAGTTTATGTCATGGAAAGAGCAGGTGTTCATAATGTTTTGTACACTCAGTGTTTGTCGGTAATACATTCACTCAGAGATAGCGTTACAGTATTATACAAAGGAAAATAGTTAAAAGCAACGGAATGATACAACTGAATGTGTGTGAATGTGATTCCAAAGTTTCATACATGGAAGCCCATGCAATTACAACAGTGGAGGCTGGTGGGAGGAGCTATAGGAGGAGGGATCATTGTAATGACTGAAGTGGAATAAATGGAACGGTATCAAAGACGTCACACATATGGAAACCACATGTTTGACTCCGTTCCATCAATTCCATTTCAGCCATTACAATGAGCCCTTCATCCTATAGCTCCTCCCACCAGCCTCCACTGAATTACAAGTATATGTGTACATACCTGTGAACTACAGTAAGACATTGCCTGGAACATGGCATGAAAGAAACACTTGTGTACAGCATGGCTGCGTCTGAAATGACACCCTATTCCCTATCTAGCGCACTACTTTTGCCCAGGGCTCATAGGGCTCTGGTTAAAAGTAGTGCACTATGTAGGGAATAGGGTGTCATTTCAAGTCAGTAGATTCAAACATAATACTTAATATTGGCCTACAAAGCAAAGGCTCTTTTTACTGTATTCATACAAACAAAGGCATATTGCAGTTATCTTGTCTAAATGTCTGTGGTGTAAGAAAATAGAAGAACAATACTTTTTCCCAGTTTTAGTAGGCTCTCACTGTGCTCAGGTGGAAACCATTTAATGGGAAGGCTCTGTTTTTTAACCTCTTGTCTAAAATGCAGTCTTCAGCTTTTTACATCTCAGACTATGGCGAGTTCAAAGTTTGTGCACATCCAAGTTTCATGGAAAGGAGGGGTATCTCCAGAAAAACTCCTGCCACACGTCAAGTCAAAAAGATGGACTCCATCTTAGGGTGAATAGAACAGCATGGGTTGTATCCTCATCTAGAAGGAAGGAGGGTGGAAGATCACCAACATGTATTCCACTAGGCAGCCGTTATTGGTGAGTTGTTGATATTCTAATCTTGCACCTTAGTTCTGTCACCAAGTCGTAGTAGCAAAAAAACTATACAATAATAAAGCATGGAAGTCTTTTAGGTCCTCTCAGTTTGATGCTTCCTGGGCATGGAGTGATCTTTATTGCTGTGATACAATATTATGACTACTTTGGTCTGTCTGTGTCCAACCTGACATTCATGTACTTTTAATTTTACATCATACATGTCCAGCTTCTCTCCTGTGATATGTATGTGTTACTTATTTGTATCGCTACAGCAAAGGAGTCTTTCTTGAATCGGAAGCTTTATTTGCTGATCAAAAATATCTGAGAGCTCGAGACGAAGGTGGACGTATGTTTCAGAAGTGAAAAGGAGGTAAACTGGCTGCCACAGAGGTATGCCACCAACGTGCTTGTATCCCAAACAGTCACAACCAATCACATACAAAACACTGTTAGAGTGGTGTTGTGTAGAAAAGTGTGCCTCGTCGTATAGTGTGTCACCTGCCCTTACCCAGCCGTACCGCTCTATACAATCTGGGCCTTGTGGATGAAGGAGGCGTGTGGTGATGGGGTGAGGAGGATGCCATTGGTCCGGTATTTGGGGAGCGGTTTGGGTCTCAATGTTCCGTTGTTCTGCTGGAAGTGAGGGTTGAGTCCACGTTCTATTTCTGAGATCTGAGAACTGTTGGTCTCGCTGTCCTGGTCTTCTGACCTCCCCTGATCCAACGGACTCATCCTGGGGCGCGTCCCCCGCTCCCCCTCCACACCTTCATCCTCCTCGTCTTCGTC
This sequence comes from Coregonus lavaretus, assembly GCF_964263955.1. Lineage (NCBI taxonomy): Eukaryota > Metazoa > Chordata > Actinopteri > Salmoniformes > Salmonidae > Coregonus > Coregonus lavaretus. The sequence continues at coordinate 15,197,454 of NC_140026.1, read as the reverse complement.
GTCTGTGACGGGAGGGAAGTTGCAACTGAGAGGGGAGTGGGTGTTCCTGCTACCGGGCCCCTGCCGTATGTGTAAACCCCACTCCGTTGGGATGATGGCGCTGCCGTTCAGGGACCTCAGCAGCTCGGTGGACTGTTCCATTGGGAAGGGAGAGGGTTGGAGAGGTGGGTGGAGATGGTCTTCCTGTGAGACAAGTGGTAAATATGTGGTTAGATAAAGGAAAATACAACTCATCAGTAACTATAGATAATTTGAGTATCTCTAGCAATCTCTACTAAACCTATGAGTTTAAAAGGTTTACAAGAAATGGAGTATGCCAGTCATGATGCCTCATGCCTAGGGTTGCACAATTCCAACCATGATTTCTGAAAAAAACTGTGAATTTATTGAAAGTTCACGGAATTCTGCAACCCTACTCATGCCTCTACATGCACCCACCCCTCCACCCACCCACACACTTACCAAAGACATGGTGCTATTCTGCTCATCTGACTCCACCCTAAGTCTGTTCTCCTCCTCTCTGTCCATGGCTCTGCTCTCCCTCCCTCTTCGTGAAGTATTGTACAGAACAGGTCGACCCAGGTAGTCTAGCCCCCCGCCCCCTACCAGAGTAGATTGACTCCCCCTAATGCGCCCTTGCTCCTGCGTGTGAAGGAAAGGGAGATATAGAGAACTTTAAACACATTTTCCACTGAAGAGTCTGATTTTAAGATGGCTTCCGAAGCAGGAGTCCCAGAACAGAAGATGGAGGGAAAGCATGAAGTCTTAATAACAAAGTATAATTAGTATAAAGTATAATTAATATATGATATGTAAGATGCACTAACTTTTCTTTTCACATATAAATGCTATTTAAAGAAAATAAGCTCCTTGCATTTCATTTAACTACATAAATGTTAAAATTAGAATGAGATTTGCCTGCCCTGCAGAGCTCAGAATTTAGCGGCCATGCATCTGGAGGCTAAATCGGAGGTCTCCCTCGCATGCAGAGAAAGAGTGAAATGGAGACTGACCCCTAGGGAGGACAGACTGGTCCGCAGTGTCCCCTCCACTCTGAGAGGGATATTCTCCTCTGTCTAAAAGAACAGAGGATAAGAAAGAGAGGGAAGGGAGAGAGGGAGGGGGGAGAGAATGAGAGGGGGACATATTAACTTGAGGGGACCATATTAACTTGAGGCAAATAGATAATGCTCATGGAAGTGCTAGTATTTATTTACAGAATGACAGCATTGTGTACAGACCACAGACCAGTGGAGGCTAGTGGGAGGAGCTATAGGAGGACGGGCTCATTGTAATGGCTGGAATGGAATAAGTGGAACGGTATCAAACACATGGAAACCCTAGGTTAGACTGCATTGTATTTATTTCATTCCAGCCATTATAATGAGCCCATCCTCCTATAACTCCTTCCACCAGCCTCCACTGCCACAGACTGTAAGATATGGTGATTTAATATCCTACCTGTCCTCTAGCGTCCATACTGACTGAGTTCATTTTCCTGACAGATGCCTGTCTGGAGAGAGTACTGATCTCCTCCCTGAGAGAGAGAGAGAGAGAGAGAGAGAGAGAGAGAGAGAGAGAGAGAGAGAGAGAGAGAGAGAGAGAGAGAGAGAGAGAGAGAGAGAGAGAGAGAGAGAGAGAGAGAGAGAGAGAGAGAGAGAGAGAGAGAAAGAGAGAGAGAGAGGCATTGTTAAGTATTCTGAATTAAAGACATTTACAGTTTTGGCGTAACATTTATCATTTAGATTCTATAACGATTCTATAACGAGGGAGTTACTGTAAAGTTTGAAAACATACTTCCTCACAGTGAGTTCCCTCGACAGTTTCTTGTTCTTGCGTTTGTGGTGACGGGTCACAGAGATGACGATGATGATCATGACTAGTAGAAGTACTACGGCCACTCCTCCCACTATTATCATCAGGAGACTGTCGAACGACGCCTGCTTCTGAGGCAACTCTGAGGGAGAGGGACAATAGGAAGTGATGTATATTCACAGAGATACAGAAATACACATAATTTTGAAAATATGAACATACTGTATGTGTGATTGCTTAAACTGGGTTTGTTAGCTAAACTTCTTTGTTTAACAGAACAAAGGTACAGTATTTTCCAGAATTTTGTTTCAGGATAAAAAAATTAATATAAAATAAAATACAACATATATATCCAGGACTAAAGTAAGAAAATTATGACTAATTTAATATCACTCTTTAATATGAGTGATAGCCCAACCTACCTGTCACAGTGATCTCCACCTCTGCTTTCCCCGTCCCCACAACGTTCTTGGCCACACATTGGTAGATGCCAGCGTCCGTCAGGCCGAGGGGCCTATTAAACAGCAGGGATCCATTCCCCGTGGTCACGCCCTCTGGTAAGTCTCCGCCTTTTCTGCGCATAACAGAAACACTATAGCACTTAACATAGGGTTTAACAAAACTGTACAGTTGATATCTTACAATAATGCTCTGAATGCCATGACTCTATAAACGCCCAACAACGTCACAAGGTACTGAATTGAACCTGAACGCACCCCTTTAACACACCCTACAGTATCACACAAAACATCACATTCAAAACAACAACACTAACCTGAATATCATAGCAACACAGCCCAAAATAGTATTAACTACTGATCACCAACAACACTAACCTGAAATGTTACATGAGCACCACAGTGATATAAAGAAAAACATGACTCAGAATTTGTGGGCGCAACAAACTAGAATTCATTAAAATGGCTTATTTCTGACCACTACTCTATTGCTTTGAGTCGTGTGAACAGACTCCCTTTTGAGCAGGAGGAACCAGAAACAGGAACCATACAGTTTGATAATGTTACAAACAAATCCAATTGTTTGGAACATACCTCCCCCCTCCCTCCATCCCCCACCCCTCCCTCCCTCTTGTGAAACTGTCTCCTCTGTCTGCTGTCTGCACAAGCTGCAACACGACAATATGACAGCACGGTTATTACTTCACCTGTTGCTTTGCATTGACAAGTAAAAAGAAGCAAACTGGTTTTCCCACTGCAACAGGCAACAACCATGGTGTGTGTATGTGTGTGTGTGTGTGAGAGTGTGTGTGTGTGTGTGTGTGTGTGTGTGTGTGTGTGTGTGTGTGTGTGTGTGTGTGTGTGTGTGTGTGTGTGTGTGTGTGTGTGTGTGTGTGTGTGCGTGTGTGTGTGTTAGGGGGAGTAAGAAAGTGTGTGATCAAGTACAAAATTAATCAGACTGAATCATAACTTCTATAAATCTAACATCAGACATACAGCATGACACTCATGAGACACTTTCCCTAAAGGCCTAACTGTACTTGTATGAATAATGAGTAAGAGCCATTTTAAGAGTAATTTCCAATAGATGGTTCATTCCACCTCCACCCTCTACCACACCCTGAGAATGGTTTAATCCACCTAACAGCAGGATGTTTTCCAAATGCTCTCAGACCCCTACTCCACTACCACATATCTACAACACAAAATCCATGTGTACATGTGTGTATAGTGCGTATGTTATCATGTGTCTGTATGCATGTGTCTGTGCCTATGTTTGTGTTGCTTCACAGTCCCCGCTCTTCCATAAGGTGTATTTTTATCAGTTTTTTTAAAATCTGATTCTACTGCTTGCATCAGTTAACTGATGTGGAATAGAGTTCCATGTAGTCATGGCTCTATGTAGTACTGTGCACCTCCCATAGTCTGTTCTGGACTTGGGGACTGTGAAAAGACCTCTGGTGGCATGTCTTGTGGGGTATACATGGGTGTCTGAGCTGTGTGCTAGTCGTTTAAACAGACAGCTCGGTGCTTTCAACATGTCAATACCTCTCACAAATAAAAGTAGTGATGAAGTCAATCTCTCCTCCACTTTGAGCCAGGAGAGATTAACATGCATATTATTAATGTTTGCTCTCTGTGTACATCCAAGGGCCAGCCGTGCTGCCCTGTTCTGAGCCAATTGCAATTTTCCTAAGTCTCTCTTTGTGGCACCTGACCACACAACTGAACAGTAGTCCAGGTGCGACAAAACTAGAGCCTGTAGGACCTGCCTTGTTGATAGTGCTGTTAAGAAGGTAGAGCGCTTTATTCTCCCCATCTTAGCTACTGTTGTATGAATATATTTTGACCATGACAGTTTACAATCCAGGGTTACTCCAAGCAGTTTAGTTTAGTTAGCTCAATTTCCACATTATTTATTACAAGATTTAGTTCAGGTTTAGGGTTTAGTGAATGATTTGTCCCAAATAAAATGCTTTTAGTTTGAAATATTTAAGATTAACTTATTCCTTGCCACCCACTCTGAAACTAACTGCAGCTCTTTGTTAAGTGTTGCAGTCATTTCAGTCGCTGTAGTAGCTTACGTGTACAGTGTTGAGTTATCCACATACATAGACACACTGGCTCTCCTCAAAGCCAGTGGCATGTCGTTAGTAAAGTTAGAAAAAAGTAAGGGGCCTAGACAGCAGCCCTGGGTAATTCCTGATTCTTCCTGGATTATGTTGGAGAGGCTTCCATTAAAGAACACCCTCTGTGTTCTGTTAGACAGGTAACTCTTTATCCACAAAATAGCAGGGGGTGTAAAGCCATAACACATACATTTTTCCAGCAGCAGACTATGATCGATAATGTCAAAAGCTGCACTGAAGTGTAACAAAACATTTGAACTGTCCCTGAACCAAACCTGTACTACTATTTATTTAACCTTTATTTAAAGACATCACGGGAGGTTGGTGGCACCTTAATTGGGGAGGACGGGGTCGTGGTAATGGCTGGAGCAGAATCAACGGAATGGGACCATTCCATTCACTCCGTTCCAGACATTATTATGAGCCTTTCTCCCCTCAGCAGCCTCCACTGAAAGACATGCTCCGGAACTTTACGACTATTAAAGGGGTATTTAACCCTGGCTCTGGAATGGCATATAGTCATTACTATATTAACAACATTTAGTTTTTATCATAAACATCACAATTATCCAAACCACAAGCTAGAACTAGCACATTTTCATTTCACTAATTACAAACAAGCGTTATCTTTCACCATTCTACCTACCAGACTCACCCTGATTCTGCCAGTGGCTTGCGGCTATCAAGAATGATGAGGTGACCAAAGATTATCAGAGGGATTTTCAGGCTGAACTGATGGGGAATCCATTTCGACGACAGCTGAGAAGTGATGCGATACCATACATTTTTTCCTTCACAACATACCAGAAGATTCTTAATTAGAGGTAACCTGACATTAGCTAGCTTGCTAGCCTAGCTGGGTAAGTTAGCTAGCTAACATTACAGTCCTGTATTGAACTCTGAAAGCCATCAGCTAAATCATATAGCTATCTACAGTATATTTTGGTATACACACTGTCAATCAATTTCGCCTATGCCATGGTAGTCACTGCTAGACTGGTAGCTGCCTTCAGCAGAGTAAACATGTTTGTTTGTTCATTCTATCTTTGACTGACGTTAGCTAACGTAAGCTAGCTAATGTTACCAAATAAAGTATCTTAATTTGGTAGCCATCTATTCCACCCTAGTCTGGAAAACACTCAGTTACTAAAATTTGAATTGTCTATATAGCTAACTCACTCTGTGTATTGGTAGCAATGATGAATGTGTATAAATCATCTATGGTTGGTTAGTTGGTTCTCAGCCAGTCTCAGCTGGCTAGCAATCTTGCTGCCAATTTAGTGACGCTAGTTAGCTAACAGCAAGATAACAATATTGAAATGTCAATGTTAGGTATGCTTAGCTAGCCAGTCTAATAGAGATCAATACAATTAGTGGAGTGGTTAAATTGTGTATTGTTGTGTATTTTGTTGTAGGTGGTACAGAACAGTGGAGGCTGCTGAGGGGAGGACGGCTCATAATAATGGCTAAAACGAAGCAAATGGAATGGCATCAAACCTTGTGTTTGATGTATTTGATACCATTCCAAATTCCGCTCCACTCATTACCACAAGCCCAACTTCCCCAATTAAGGTGCCACCAAACGCCTGTGGTACAGAATCTCATTCCACCAACATGCACTTCCAACCCCTAGCACCGTACAAGGTGAAGGTAAGTTGGCCAAAATATTTACAAGCTGATGGCAAAGATAGCTCACTTTATGGTAAGCATGGTATAAACATGAATTGGGTAGTGTTTTGTATGGTTTGTGTTCGTGTTTTGGGGTTACGGGTGGTTAGAGGTGGCCTGAGGACCACAGAGTATCTTCCAGACCATGTAATCAATTTAGTCTACCCCTCTTCTCTTTTTTCCTTTTTCTCTTTGTAAAACTCATGTTATCTGGAGTCATTCCACAGTGCCCTGCTAAAAAATACCCCAAAGCGTGGACATTTTGAGTACACAAGCATGAGTGAGCGGACACACCTTGCAATTATGGAGCACAACAAGATTGTGGGACAGAAACCAGCAAGTGACACTGAAAGGTATAAAATCAAGACTACAACAGTAATGACACAACCACCTCATTATTCTCTCTGCAGATTATCAAAACATAATACAAAGACATCTACAAAATTCCCCTCCAAAGGGCTACTATTGACAAGGATGATCTGTCAAAGTCAATGGACTGGGGAGGTTTACAGACAGCACTTTGAGATGAGGAAAGGGTTTTTGGATGTGCAGGGTTGTGCTTAGACAGTAAATGTATTGTTGTGTATGAGAGCGATTGAGGTGCCATTTCTCCTCAATCTCCCATACACAACAATTCATACTGTGTAAGAACTGCCTTCCTAAGACTTTTCACACCTTCTTTAGCCACCCAGCCCATTCACTTTATTGACTGATCTTTTCTCTCAGAAGCAGCTCCCAATGTCCCCTCATGGTCCCTAAGCAATATGCTAGCCGTTCCCATTTGGTTGATACCTTTACCAACAAAGGTGTGTTGCCCTACGTCCCTTCCACAAAAAATTTAAAATGCTATGACCACAACCATGTCTTTCCAGGAGACGTGCAGTACCAGCAAATCTTCTACAAGAGGACCAGGTGGTTAAGAAGCCCTACACCACTTTCGGCAGTCTTATCCAGCTGGCCGTTCACAGCAGACAGGACAAGCCCATCGCTATGAGAACAAAGAGTCTAACCTCCCAAGCCGACCATTGCCAGTGTACCGAAGCCGGATAAATCATATCCAATCAAATCAAATTGCATTGGTCGCATACACATATTTAGCAGATGTTATTGTGGGTGTAGCAAAATGCTTGTGTTCCTAGCTCCGACAGTGGAGTAATATCTAACAATACACACAAATCTAAAAAGTAAAAGAATGGAATATAGAAATATTAGGACGAGCAATGTCGAAGTCCGGAGTATATCAGTGGAGGATGCTGAGGGGAGGATGGCTCATAATAATGGCTGGAACGGAGCTAATGGCATGGCATCAAACCACGTGTTTGATGTATTTGATACCATTCCACTCATTCCGCTCCAGCCATTACCATGAGCACATCCTCCCCAATTAAGGTGCCACCAACCTCCTTTGTGGGGTGCTTTGCTGGTGACACTGTCTGTAATTTATTTAGAATTCAAGGCACACTTAACCAGCATGGAAACCACAGCATTCTCCATTCCATCTGGTTTGCGCTTAGTAGGACTATCATTTGTTTTTCAACAGGACAATGACCCAACACACCTCCAGGCTGTGTACGGGCTACTTGACCAAGAAGGAGAGTGATGGAGTGCTGCATCAGATGGGGGCAGGTAGCTTAGTGGTTAAGAGCGTTGTGCCAGTAACCGAAAGGTCGCTGGTTCTAATCCCCGAGCCGACTAGGTGAAAAATCTGTCGATGTGCCCTTGAGCAAGGCACTTAACCCTAATTGCTCCTGTAAGTCGCTCTGGATAAGAGCGTCTGCTAAATGACTAATTATAATTATTATATAATTATATTATAATTATAGATGACCTAGGCTCCACAATCACCCGACCTCAACTCAAATGAGATGGTTTGGATGAGTTGGACCGCAGAGAGAAGGAAAAGCAGGCAACAAATGCTCAGCATATTTGGGAACTCCTTCAAGACTGTTGGAAAAGCATTCCAGGTGAAGCTGGTTGAGAGAATGACAAGAGTGTGCAAAGCTGTCATCAAGGCAAAGGGTGGCTACTTTGAAGAATCTAAAATATATTTTTATTTGTTTAACACTTTTTTGGTTACTACATGATTCCATATGTGTTATTTCATAGTTTTGATGTCTTCACTATTATTCTACAATGTAGAAAATAGTCCAAATAAACAAAAACCCTTGAATGAGTAGGTGTGTCCAAACTTTTGACCGGTACTGTGTATATATATACAGTGAGGGAAAAAAGTATTTGATCCCCTGCTGATTTTTTACGTTTGCCCACTGAGAAAGAAATGATTAGTCTATAATTTTAATGGTAGGTTTATTTGAACAGTGAGAGACAGAATAACAACAAAAAAATCTAGAAAAACGCATGTCAAAAATGTTATAAATTGATTTGCATTTTAATGAGGGAAATAAGTATTTGACCCCCTCTCAATCAGAAAGATTTCTGGCTCCCAGGTGTCTTTTATACAGGTAACGAGCTGAGATTTGTCTTTTATATAGGGAATGAGCTGAGATTTGGACACCTGTCCACAGAAGCAATCATTCAATCAGATTCCAAACTCTCCACCATGGCCAAGACCAAAGAGCTCTCCAAGGATGTCAGGGACAAGATTGTAGACCTACACAAGGCTGGAATGGGCTACCAGACCATCGCCAAGCAGCTTGGTGAGAAGGTGACAACAGTTGGTGCGATTATTCGCAAATGGAAGAAACACAAAATAACTGTCAATCTCCCTCGGCCTGGGGCTCCATGCAAGATCTCACCTCGTGGAGTTGCAATGATCATGAGAACGGTGAGGAATCAGCCTTGAACTACACGGGAGGATCTTGTCAATGATCTTAAGGCAGCTGGGACCATAGTCACCAAGAAAACAATTGGTAACACACTACGCCGTGAAGGACTGAAATCCTGCAGCGCCCGCAAGGTCCCCCTGCTCACGAAAGCACATATACATGCCCGTCTGAAATTTGCCAATGAACATCTGAATGATTCAGAGGAGAACTGGGTGAAAGTGTTGTGGTTAGATGAGACCAAAATCGAGCTCTTTGGCATCAACTCAACTCGCCGTGTTTGGAGGAGGAGGAATGTTGCCTATGACCCCAAGAACACCATCCCCACCGTCAAACATGGAGGTGGAAACATTATGCTTTGGGGGTGTTTTTCTGCTAAGGGGACAGGACAACTTCACCGCATCAAAGGGACGATGGACGGGGCCATGTACCATCAAATCTGGTGAGAACCTCCTTCCCTCAGCTAGGGCATTGAAAATGGGTCGTGGATGGGTATTCCAGCATGACAATGACCCAAAACACACGGCCAAGGCAACAAAGGAGTGGCTCAAGAAGAAGCACATTAAGGTCCTGGAGTGGCCTAGGCAGTCTCCAGACCTTAATCCCATAGAAAATCTGTGGAGGCCAGCTGAAGGTTCGAGTTGCCAAACGTCAGCCTCAAAACCTTAATGACTTGGAGAAGATCTGCAAAGAGGAGTTGACAAAATCCCTCCTGAGATGTGTGCAAACCTGGTGGCCAACTACAAGAAACGTCTGACCTCTGTGATTGCCAACAAGGGTTTTGCCACCAAGTACTAAGTCATGTTTTGCAGACTTTTTCCATATTTTGTTACATTACAGCCTTACTCTAAAAACATTTCCTCATCAATCTGCACACAATACCCCATAATGACAAAGTGAAAACAGGTTTTTAGAAATGTTTGCAAATGTATTAAAAATAAAAAACAGAAATACCTTAATTACATAAGTATTTAGACCCTTTGCTATGAGACTCAAAATTGAGCTCAGGTGCATCCTGTGTCCATTGATCATCCTTGAGATGTTTCTTCAACTTGATTGGAGTCCACCTGTGGTAAATTCAATTGATTGGACATGATTTGGAAAGGCACACACCTGTCTATATATGGTCTCACAGTAGACAGTGAATGTCAAAGCAAAAATCAAGCCATGAGGTCGAAGGAATTGTCTGTAGAGCTCCGAGACAGGATTGTGTCGAGGCACAGATCTGAGGAAGGGTACCAAAAAATGTCTGCAGCATTAAAGGTCCCCAAGAACACAGTGGGCTCCATCATTCTTAAATTGAAGAAGTTTGGAACCACCAAGACTCTTCATAGAGCTGGCCGCCCGGCCAAACTGAACAATCGGGGGAGAAGGACCTTGGTCAGCGAGTTGACCAAGATCCTGATGGACACTCTAACAGAGTTACAGAGTTTATCTGTGGAGATGGGAGAACCTTTCAGAAGGACAACCATCTCTGCAGGACTCCACCAATCAGGTCTTTATGGTAGACTGGCCAGACAGAAGCCACTCCTCAGTAAAAGGCACATGACAGCCCACTTGGAGTTTGCCAAAAGGCACCTAAAGACTCTCAGACCATGAGAAACAAGATTCTCTGGTCTGATGAAACCAAGATTGAACTCCTTGGCCTGAATGCCAAGCGTCACGTCTGGAGGAAACCTGGCACCATTCCTACGGTGAAGCATGGTTGTGGCAGCATCATGATGTGGGGATGTTTTTCAGTGACAGGGACTGGGAGACTAGTCAGGATCAAGGGAAAGATTAATGGAGCAAAGTACAGAGAGATCCTTGATGAAAACTTGCTCCAGAGCGCACAGGACCTCAGACTGGGGCGAAGGTTCAACTACCAACAGGACAACGATCCTAAGCACACAGCCAAGACAACGCAGGAGTGGCTTCGGGACAAGTCTCTGAATGTCCTTGAGTGGCCCAGCCAGAGCCCGGACTTGAACCCGATCGAACATCTCTGGAGAGACCTGAGAATAGATGTGCAGCGACGCTCCCCATCCAACCTGACAGAGCAGAGAAGAATGGGAGGAACTCAAGAAAAAGACTTGAGGCTGTAATCTCTGCCAAAGGTGCTTCAACAAAGTACTGTGTAAAGGGTCTGAATACTTATGTAATTTGATATTTCTGTTTTAGTTTTTTTATAAATTTAGAAATAACAACCTGTTTTTGCTTTGTCATTATTGGGTTTTCTGTGTAGATTGATGAGTGGAAAACAACAATTTAAGACATCTTGGAATTAGGCTGTAACGTCAAGGGGTCTGAATACTTTCCGAATGCACTGTATATGAAATGGGTAAAACAGTATGTAAACATTATTTAAAGTGACCAGTGTACCATTATTAAAGTGACCAGTGTTCCATGACTATGAAGATAGGGAAGCAGCCTCTAAGGTGCATGGTAGAGTAACCGGGTGGTAGCCATCTAGTGACAATGACTAAAGTTCAGGGCAGGGTACTGGGCGGGGGCAGGCTAGTGATGACTATTTAACAGTCTGATGGCCTTGAGATAGAAGCTGTTTTAATCAGCTGCGTTTACACAGGCAGCCCAACTCTGATACTTTTTCACTAAATTGTCTTTTGACCAATCAGATCAGTTCTGAAAAATATCTGATGTGATTAAACCCAAAGGATTGACAGCCGTCCTGTATAGATTGCAAAATAGTTGGGAAGAGATTTTGACGTACCGATTTCATGGCATAGTGTTTATGAACTGATACGCAAAACGACGCCGGATTCAAAACTTTGAATTTTTCAATTTAAATTATTATACAAAATTCTTGCTACCAATAGAATGTTATTTATATGGGAGATACAATCTTCCCAGCTCTGCAGATTTTGCTGCGAAGAGACAGAATCATTAGATCATTTGTTTTGGTACTGTCCATTTGTGGCTTGTATTTGGTCACAGGTCCAGGAATGGCTGAAGGATTGCAATATTTACCTGGAGCTAACCCTGCACTACTGGATGATCTGAAAAGTCATAGTCAATCGATCAATAATATAATAATACTTTTAGCAAAAATGTTTATTTTCAATGTACAATGTGTAGAAACAATGACAATAGAAGGGTTCAGAACTTTTGTGAAACATCAAAGTACAGTTGAAAAATATATGGCAAATAGAAATGCAATATGGATGGTGTTAAGAGATAGATGGGAGGTGTTGAATGGAGCTGAAAGATGGGACTAATAACAACTAATAACAACTAATAACAGAAAGATAACTAATGTAGGGCATGCTGTGTCCATAATAAGTATATAGGTTATAGGTTGAGAGCTTTTGTGAAGGAGCACAGTTGGAGAGATATGGCATATAGAAGCAAACCGGATGGACATCATGAAAATGATCAGAGAGGTTGAGGGTAGAGGAAGTTCAGGAGTAAAATCAAGCAAAATAGAATTATTGTAAAATTGACTGTGTCCATAAAATGTATATAGTATTTATAAGCTGAAAGTAGAGGCCTAAGCGTTGTTATTCACTAGTTTACTCCAATTAGGGAAGGGGTGGTGGGGTTGGAAAGTAATAAAGGGAAATATATATATATATATATTTTAATATATATATAGTGGAAAATATATCAGAATTGGGCTGCCTGTGTAAACGCAGCTCATTTTTGAATCAGGTGTGCTAGATTAGGGTTGGAGTGAAAACCTACAGGATGGTATCTCTCCAGGAACCGGGTTGGAGAGCCCTGATGTAGAACCACCATAAAATAAATATGGATATTTTCTATCAATCTTCTACATTTGTCTGCCCTTATGGATTCAATGAAGATATTTTTTATATACGCTGTACAGGGCTCTGTAGCAAGAAACAGATGCTAGACATTCAGATATCCAAAGAATGTTTGTTTATTTGTCAAAATCTAAAATACAGGAGACTGTACACTATTTAATGTTAACTCAAGAACTGGGTATTCAACAACAATGTTATATGGTAAAAGTAAAATACAAAAAAAAGGTATGAACAGTGTAGTACAGTTCAGTGTGTCCGAGTGTGTCTCAGGTGTAAAGACATACAAGTGCAGGGAACTATAGTTACAGATTGTTACACCAATGTGATTTACTCAAAGATTTTTGCCGACATCTTGTCTATTTTAAATCTTCTCTCGTTAATCGAGATACAGTGGGGGAAAAAACTATTTAGTCAGCCACCAATTGTGCAAGTTCTCCCACTTAAAAAGATGAGAGAGGCCTGTATTTTCATCATAGGTACACGTCAACTATGACAGACAAAATGAGAAAAAATAATCCAGAATATCACATTGTAGGATTTTTTATGAATTTATTTGCAAATTATGGTGGAAAATAAGTATTTGGTCAATAACAAAAGTTTCTCAATACTTTTATATACCCTTTGTTGGCAATGACACAGGTCAAACGTTTTCTGTAAGACTTCACAAGGTTTTCACACACTGTTGCTGGTATTTTGGCCCATTCCTCCATGCAGATCTCCTCTAGAGCAGTGATGTTTTGGGGCTGTCGCTGGGCAACACGGACTTTCAACTCCCTCCAAAGATTTTCTATGGGGTTGAGATCTGGAGACTGGCCATGCCACTCCAGGACCTTGAAATGCTTCTTACGAAGCCACTCCTTCGTTGCCCGGGCGGTGTGTTTGGGATCATTGTCATGCTGAAAGACCCAGCCACGTTTCATCTTCAATGCCCTTGCTGATGGAAGGAGGTTTTCACTCAAAATCTCACGATACATGGCCCCATTCATTCTTTCCTTTACACGGATCAGTCGTCCTGGTCCCTTTGCAGAAAAACAGCCCCAAAGCATGATGTTTCCACCCCCATGCTTCACAGTAGGTATGGTGTTCTTTGGATGCAACTCAGCATTCTTTGTCCTCCAAACACGACGAGTTGAGTTTTTACCAAAAAGTTATATTTTGGTTTCATCTGACCATATGACATTCTCCCAATCCTCTTCTGGATCATCCAAATGCACTCTAGCAAACTTCAGACGGGCCTGGACATGTACTGGCTTAAGCAGGGGGACACGTCTGGCACTGCAGGATTTGAGTCCCTGGCGGCGTAGTGTGTTACTGATGGTAGGCTTTGTTACTTTGGTCCCAGCTCTCTGCAGGTCATACACTAGGTCCCCCCGTGTGGTTCTGGGATTTTTGCTCACCGTTCTTGTGATCATTTTGACCCCACGGGGTGAGATCTTGCGTGGAGCCACAGATCGAGGGAGATTATCAGTGGTCTTGTATGTCTTCCATTTCCTAATAATTGCTCCCACAGTTGATTTCTTCAAACCAAGCTGCTTACCTATTGCAGATTCAGTCTTCCCAGCCTGGTGCAGGTCTACAATTTTGTTTCTGGTGTCCTTTGACAGCTATTTGGTCTTGGCCATAGTGGAGTTTGGAGTGTGACTGTTTGAGGTTGTGGACAGGTGTCTTTTATACTGATAACAAGTTCAAACAGGTGCCATTAATACAGGTAATGAGTGGAGGACAGAGGAGCCTCTTAAAGAAGAAGTTACAGGCCTGTGAGAGCCAGAAATCTTGCTTGTTTGTAGGTGACCAAATACTTATTTTCCACCATAATTTGCAAATAAATTCATAAAAAATCCTCCAATGTGATTTTCTGGAAAGAAAATTCTCAATTTGTCTGTCATAGTTGACGTGTACCTATGATGAAAATTACAGGCCTCTCTCATCTTTTTAAGTGGGAGAACTTGCACAATTGGTGGCTGACTAAATACTGTTTTCCCCACTGTAGCTACATATTGAACTTCCATCCTCTCAGGCCAGGGGTACAATGTATGATTTTATGGTTGGATCAGAATTGCTGTTATAATCATTGGCCAGTACAGAGAATTAAGTAAAACCACACGTTTTTGAAAAGGCCTTTGATAAAGTAAGACTGGATTTTATTTATAAATGCCTGGATTTTTTCAATTTCAGTGATTCTCTTATAAAATGGGTAAAAGTAATGTATAGCAAAGTTAGATAAACTAAAGTTAGCTAGCTAGCTAGATGGCTTGCAGGAAAAATAACTTACTTAGCTAGGCACTGTATTTGTCATCTGTCCTCTTGGTGCTGGAATCGGCTGTAGCTGAGCTTCTAACTTTAGCTAAATCCAAGTCTTTGTTTCGAATCCTCATCGCTATATTCCAGTTGAAACATGTATGGTTGAATGTCACCATGTAGTTAATAGATGCTCCATCGTCAAATTCGTGTTGATGAGAGGAATCACTTGAAGCCATTGCGTCTGGTCAGTTCTATACATTTTGCCCAAAGGAGGTTGTTAGTGTCTCCTTTTCAAAAAAGCCTGCCTTGGGGGAGGGACGGGGGCCAGAGCATGAAGCACCGTCCAACACAAGTTGTAGTCTTTCAGCGACTGGAGAAAATGTGTCTGCTTGTACATTTACTGATGAATCTGCCGATAGGAACATTACTGAAAGACATCCAATGGCTCTGTCGAACAAGGACAACCATATCTACACCCACAAACACGTATATTGTGATCAGTATAACATAGAACCTTCACGAAATGCCACAAAGTAGGACTATATTTATTTTTAGATCAATACACCGGAAGCCGTCATAGGGTGTATCATTCAGCGCGTGAAGCCCTGACCTGCCTTCCTCCTGGGCAATTATGTGTGAAACACATCTCACTGTCATAGAAATGCCTCAGACATTATGAAAACAAGCCCAGATTCCCCCAGGGTGAAATTCCCCTTTAGGTATTTTTTAAACCTCCTGCTTTGGGCTGGATGTGTCAATGTGTAGTTCATACATGCATTATATATGAGCAGAATTACTGTCTTACCTCAATTAGCCATAAAATCCCTAGTTTGAAAGCGAGTGTTTTCTGGAAGCTGTGCAGCGCCATTTTCCATACATTTTCCCCTGCAATGGCCAGTCCCCTAGCAATTCAAGTTTCAGCCAATGAACTTCAGCCCCTCGCCATTTGAGTGACAGCTAGCGAGAGCAATGACGTGGTGCACACATCTGCACAAATGTGACATAGTACGCAATCTTCGGGGACCACTTTTGTCTTGTGAGCGCTACTTTCAGAACTACTGGCTAAAAAGTATACAAACGTACCGGAGAATCTCTTTAACCATGTAAGTCAATCAAGATTCAAGTCAATTGCCTTATTATTGACAATGACTGCCTGGCAAGTGGCACTCAGAGCAAAACTAAAAACAACTCCTGAACTCCCTTAGGCTTAGTAACACTATTAATCATTGACTAATAGAATTACCAGTAAATCAAACAAAAACAGATTAGCCAGACATAATGTGAGTCAGACAGGCAGACAGGTAGGGAGGGTAGGTTGGGAAGGTAAGTGTTACCTGGTCCAGATGAAACTCTGTGGTTTGGGGTTCCCTCCACTGACACAGCTGAGGGCAGCTTCCTCCAGACCAGCATACCAGTTCTGATCAAACCCTGAGATCTCTGCATTGGGAGGATCTAGAACAGAGGAACATGATCAGAGTCATAATGTTTTACTGGCAGATACACAGAAATCCACAATTACACAAGCTAACAATAAAGGCAGGATAAAAAATTATCTGTAAAATATCTTCTTGGTGAGAAAGAAGCACAGTCAACTTACAATAAAGTTACTTTAGTCATGATATATTGAGGGATTCTGAATTCTACCAGGGACTTTAAATAAAGAGGGCAATATTAAACGGAAAAGTCACCGAAGGCATAGAAGTCTGTATAAACGTGTAGTAAGGTATCACAATTAAAAATTGTATTTCATCTCACATCTAGACTTATAGTTAAAGGCCCAGTGCAGTCAAAAACGTGATTTTCCTATATTTTATATATATTTCCACACTGAGGTTGGAATAATACTGTGAAATTGTGAGAATGATGAAAATGCTGATAGTGTAAGAGCTGTTTTAAAAGACTGCCTGAAATTTCAGCCTGTTTTGGTGGGATGGAGTTTTGGCCTTCCATGGTGACATCACCATGCAGTAAATTAGTTAATAGACCAATAAGAAAGAGAGTTCCAAATCTCTCTGCCAATAACAGCAGCAACAAAAAATCCCCTAGTAAAATGTCTTGCTTGAGAAATTGCCCTTTGCGAAGACCATTTTAATTGAAAACAATCACTGTAAGGTACTTAATTGTTACCCTGAAATGATTTGATATTGAGATAAAAAAACGGCTGCATTGGATCTTTTAATGTGAAGTCTAAACTCACAGTGCACCACCAGGTTGTTGGTGATCCTGCGGGGTCCCTCCAGAGCCGGGTGCCACACCAGACAGTCCAGCCTCTTCCCGTTCATACTCCTCAGGGGGTGCAGAGAGAAGTGGGTGGAGACTGACCCGCCCTCCGAGCTCCTGTTGTGTTTTTGGCCCATTAGGTCTGTGTCCCAAGAGAGGTGGGGCGGAGGGCGGGCCACAGAGCGGCAGGACGCGGCCAATCGGAAGGACTGGCCCTCGACAAGGATCACAGGGTCCAGGGAAGAGATGGGTGTGGCTGCAGGGGTCAAGGGTCAAATGTCAGACTTCCTTCAGGGATAGGAATAAACTATTCCCTGGTCTTAGTGCTTGGGGAGGTGATCTTAGAACTGATCTTAGAACTGGTCTTAGTTGTTAATTGGAGGTTAAGCTGATCCTAGATCATTGTGACATGATGCTTCAGGGGGTGGAAGTTCTTAAACACTGAACTAGGATCAGCTTTATGACCCAGGCTGAGATCTAATGTGCTCTGTTAGGTAGGTGTTTAAAAAACTCAGATCAGTGCTTTGAGGAAATGTTATCCTAAAAAAACTCAGACAGCTGGATACACTGACAGTTACAATGACAGTTGTGGCTCACATGACTACTATCACCACTAAAGCTATTGTTTCAGCTAGTAATACTACAACTGACACCTGTAAACATCATCATCATCAGTCAAAGGAATACAATGAGGAAGGGGAAGTAAGGGGAGGGACTTACTCCACACGGTGAGTGACAGCTGTCGTTCGAAGTTCCCAGAGGGGAAGGTGCTGATGTGACAGTTGTACCTGCCCTCGTCTGACTCCACAGTGTTCATGATGATCAGAGACGAGTCCACCGTGGGCTCACTGCTGCCAAACCGCACACGCCCCGAGTACTGACCAAACTCTGAGAGAGGGAGAGAGGGGGAAGAGAGGGGGGAGAGGGAGGAGAAGGGGAGGAGAGGAGGGGGGGGGGGGGGGGGGGGGATAAAGAGGGGCAGGGGTGAGAGAGTGGAAGACAGAGATAGAAAGAGAGATAGAGAGGAAGTGAGATATTGGGGTGGCAAAAAGAGTGAGATGGAGTAGTTACGTTAAAACTGCATCTGTGGTTTCATCATCTACTCAAAATATAACTTGTGAGGCTTCGAGTGCTAGCAAAGCAGATGAACGACCAATGTAATATAAAGAGATGGATGGTTGACACTCTTAGTACTTTAACACCTATACGTGTGTGTCCTACCTGTGTGTCCGGCGGTGTGGTGTACTGTGATGATCTGGTCCTTGGTGCCATCTGCTTTCTCCTTGGTCCAGGTGACCTGTGACAATGAGAGACGAGACCATTATGTTAGGGACGTCTTTTCTAAGATAAAACCAGATATGTTGAACAGAGCACTATGGGTACTGTAGTAAATCATGCTACAGACCTGAACCACCACCTGGCCCACTTCCACCTTGAACTGGCAGGGCAGCCGGGTCTCAGCCTCGGCCAGGGAGCGCATTAAGAACAGGGGAGAGGGCTCCACAAAGTCCCCCTGCACCACAGCAACTGGGGGAGAGAGAGCGTGGGAAGGAGAGATGGAGGGGGAGAGGGGAGAGAAAGAGAGACTTTTTATTTGTTGACTTTATTGTCCCCTTGTGGAAAATGTGTGTGGCATCGTTGACATCATTTAAAAAAACACAGGATAAAGACAGTTACAATAGAAATACAACACAATGTTACAGTGTAGAGAGAGAGAGAGAGAGAGAGAGAGAGAGAGAGAGAGAGAGAGAGAGAGAGAGAGAGAGAGAGAGAGAGAGAGAGAGAGAGAGAGAGGAAGACTGCACTGAACCATGACTGAGGATTTGTAGTCTGACACTTTCCTCACTGTCCTTCCATATACTTTAGGAAGTGAGCGACAGAAAGTATGAGAACAGAGGAGGTGTAGAGAATAGAGAGATGTGATTGGAAAGAAGACAGAGGCCAAGAGATGGGGGGAGGAAGAGTACACAAAGAAGAAAGGGAGGCAGTCAGAGGGAGGACAGAGAGAAACTAGGACAAGCCATTCGATGTGTCAGTGAAGACATGTTGCTCGACTTGTTGCGCTAGTGAACCTCTTGTCCAGAGAAACACACAAACACATACTCACGTGCACGCACACAGTGCATGCAAACGCACACACGCATGCATGGCATGCACACATACATACACATATACACACTCGTATGTATGCGCAACCTGTGTGTATTTAGGTAGAACTGTAAACTCACTGACCAATTCAATGTAGTCATCTTATTTTCTCTACAGTGGCAGACTGTTTTGCCAAGTCACAACATTGATGATCCTTATGGAATGAAGGCCTGATTGCAATCTGCTGTTACCATTAAAACAAAGCGTTCTTTTTTTGCCAA
The DNA here is from genome assembly GCF_964263955.1 of Coregonus lavaretus. NCBI lineage: Eukaryota > Metazoa > Chordata > Actinopteri > Salmoniformes > Salmonidae > Coregonus > Coregonus lavaretus. The sequence continues at coordinate 15,178,010 of NC_140026.1, read as the reverse complement.
ACAGCTCACTCTTAGCCTAACAGAAAAATCATATATACACCCTACCAAATACTAATACAAATGTTATGTAAATATATTGTAATCTTGTTCAATGTAGGCTATATTTTAGACATATTACCTCAACTACCTCAACTAGCCGGTGCCCCCGCACATTGACTCTGCAACGGTACCCCCGCACATTGACTCTGCAACGGTACCCCCCTGTATATATAGCCTCCCTACTGTCACTTTATTTTACTTCTGCTCTTTTTTTTCTCAACACTTTTTTTGTTGTTGTTTTATTCTTACTTTTTTTGTTTAAAATAAATGCACTGTTGGTTAAGGGCTGTAAGTAAGCATTTCACTGTAATGTCTGCACCCGTTGTATTCGGCGCATGTGACCAATAAAATTTGATTTGATTTGATTTGACCCATGATACATTTAGTTAAAGATACCAGTTCCAGATAACATATTATATGCCCATAGTAAAAGCTGTTTTGATATGGCTGTACTGATTCAACGGTGGTTGTTTTTGTTGTTGTTGAACTAGTAGTGTGTGTGTGTGTGTGTGTGTGTGTGTGTGTGTGTGTGTGTGTGTGTGGCATGCGTGAGCGTGAGCGTGTGTGTGTAAACAGCAGGCAGATTGTCTTTAGTATGATTTATGTATTTACCAGTTCACTTTGTTGTCTACCAAGCTGCCAGGTGCTGTATTTTTCCATGTGAGCAGTGTGTTACTCTTGTGTCACATAAGAGTAGTGAACATGGAGTAGAGGCAGGCAAGGATTTTAGGTTTGCTGAGGAATCTACCTGTGCCACATTACTGGCATAACACTCCACCTATGACACAGCATCCGGCCCGTCTGTCTGACTGACTGTCTCTCATCTCCTCTGAGCATGATTAAATACACACTGTCAGGATAAGAGACATACTCTCTCTCTCTCTCTCTCTCTCTCTCTCTCTCTCTCTCTCTCTCTCTCTCTCTCTGTCTCTCTCTCGCTCTGTCTCTCTCACTCTGTCTCTGTCTCACACAAACCATGTCTCTGTTTTCCTCATTTAAAAACAGTCATTATACATCAGCTTATATAAATACAGTATAGGTCAATTGGCGCCTTCTGCAATCCTTCTCTTATCCCCATACAGACAGATGTGTGTCAGAGAGAGAAAGAGAGAGAGAGAGTGCACAGGATAGGAGTCAGACTGAATCACAGACATGAGGGGGGAAATTGATCAACAGTAACCTGTTTTTCCTGAAATATCTCCTCAAGTGTTGTTCATCTAATCCAGCAAAGACTAACCCAGGAAGCTGAACAAGAGCCAAAGTTGGCAGTAGCCTATTTATTTAAATACTTATATAAAAAACGACTTGCTAGGTCAATTACCAAAATACATAGGACTATAGATAAACCAAAATAAAAATGCAGCGCTTTAGTTGTATATAGTTGTCATTGTTGTGTGTTATTTTGTTCATAGCGCCTTACTTAGCCCTATTGCAGTGTTATTTCTCATAGTCTAAACATTAAATAATGAATACATAACTTACTGAAACTCCAAAGGATCCACAACAGTGGTGTCAGTCTGCCCAGGTGAGATGTCATTCTCCCCAGTTCGGTGGAGTGGTCCGCCCGACTGTGCCTTAATAGATCTGGAGACAGCTAGAGGTTTGTGGTCTATTCCAACGCTGAAATTTGTCGTGACATTGGTCCAATTTCCGCTTAACCTCAGTTTATGATCTCATCAGACAGTGAACTTTCTTTCATCCAGTGTCAAATCCAAGACAGGAGTGTAAAGAAGGCTAAAAGTAGTATAGATCCTCAGATTTAGCCAATGTTTATGATTGGACAATGTCTGGCTTGCTGTTGTTGGTTTATCTTATTCCAAGTCCTTTGGAAAGTTGCTCTTTCTCTCAATGCGAAAAGTGCTGCCTATGCCTTTTATTGCGTTTTGGCAAAGTAATAATTGATGCCTAGTGAAATGCACAAATTATGTTCTGTTTCATTGACACTAACATACGATATTCTGGCTTCTCAAAAGTAGGCGCGGTTACCTGTTTTCTTGGATACACCTGTTACAAGCACACTCTCTCTTTCTCTCTCTCTCTCTCTCTCTCTCTGACACACACACACCTGGGAAGTCACCTTTCCAGTTTAGTTAAAGTAACAGACAGTTATTTTCAAGCCTTTACATGTAGCCTTCCACGAGGCTCAACAGTGAGGTGAAATGATGTAGGCACAGTACACAGGCCCTCTAGATGCAGTAGCCTAAACAACTTATCTTTATATCGAAGAAACAAACTAAGATACATCTATCTATCTACATCATGATCTACATCTATCAATTTAGACACCAGAAAATGGTTGTTGACATCTACATAGGTGGGGTAACAATTAATTGCTAAACCTGTGCATTAAAAAGAGTTGAAAGGTAAGCTGACAGAATGACATCTCTACTGAAGGGGTTCAAGAAGAAATGAAACAGGTATCTGTCTACCTCTAAAACAGTTCAGTTAAACCCCTCAGGCACTTTCTGCTGGGTAAACTGACCACCTTTTCTTTTCTCTCGCTCTCTCGCCGCCCCCCCCCCACCCCCCCCCTCTCTCTTTCGTACACACTCATTGGATTAGGAGCATCATTCAAAAGTTGAAATGTGAGATTTTGATTTAATGTCACTGCCTATGCCCTATTTTGTTATCCAGTACAGTTGCCAAGACATGTTTCATAATTCGACATCTTTTTGAGTTTGCATGTTCAGGTCATGTTTAGGTCAGCTGTCGTCCTGTTTTTCTATGGTGTGTAATGAATGAATGTAAGTAAGCTATGTGAATGTAGAAGGTTGTAGCTAGTGTAATTATATTACATACGCTATTACACAGGTACAAGAGCAACTTAATAAACTGTTACCATATATGTTTTGCAATGTTTTCACTGTTTTCTCCTTTCAGTTAAGTGAGGCCATAGTAGCTGTTACAGCGTCATTGCTTGTTAACGGCATCAGACATTGCATTAGGCTATGCAGATAAATCCCGCCCTCACCACCACAATGGTTTTCTGCAGTGCGCACAGGATGTGAGTCGGACAGTGTGTGGTCGGTGGCTATGATCAGTTGTCACGACATTGGTGTAACGGAAATCAGCCTCTGAAATAGCTATGAGAAACTGTGTGAGAAAGAAGAGGACGATACCACAGACCCATCATTTTGATATTTTATTAGAATTTATTATAAAAGCACCATAGAAGTACACCCAGAACACAAATCTCAAGAGTTAAAAAGCAGTATATTATTTGATAAAACGGTATATTGATCTATATAAAAACATACTTGAGAAGTTTTGAAAATACTAAAAACATCAATCTCAAGCTAAATCAACAACAAAAGAATTGTATAAGTAAGATACAAAGAAGACATACACTGTCAAAAGTGGGACATTTTTACCCACAGCTCAACTTCCCTCTTTTGATATTCTCACATTTCTCTCTCTTACTACACATACCACAACATACAAAGGAGGCTTTCACATATGAAATGCAAATAAATGTTAAAAAATGTATACATTTTCTCTCAAAACGTTAAAAGCTATGTTAAATAAAAGACATAAGAGGCCTGGGAAAGGCTTGGAGAGACAAAAATGATTTGACAGATGATTTCTTCAACTCTTCATCCTGTACTACTTCAATCTTTTCTTCTGACCGATGGTCTCATAGGTATCCGCAGTATGAGGGGTCAGACCCTGACATAGAGAAAAGAGAGAGAGAAAGAGAGAGAGTAAATATATCATTAAGCAAGGCCCTACAATTGAAACTCCACACATTGACTAAGATCATCTTCACCATCATCATCACATTATCACCATCATCATTATCACCATCATCATCATCATCACCATCAACTCACCGTATAGATACCCTCCTCCGCTTTCTGTGTCGGCGTTAAAGAGGAATTCGAAAAAACACAAACACACAGAGGAACTTTAATAAATCACTATTCATGTGACTTCCTTTTATACTTTCTACCCTATTCATTTACCAACCCAACTGTTTTTAAGTGTAGACATTCACAACATCTTGAAACAGGATACGCTTGGATGTGTGTGGGACTGGGACTGTGTGTGTGACTGTGACTTTGACTGTGTGTGTGTGTGTGTGTGTGTGTATTGCATTTCTTTTAGGAAGCGTGTGAGAGATTAGCTATTAGGTTTAATGTTCGTCTGGAAACCCCCTTCTGCCCTCAACCCACTGTAAAGCTGTAGGGCAGTAGATTTGTCTGTCTGTGTTATACAGGACTAAATAAATGGATTGGAGCATATATCACGTTACATCGATTTGGCTGCAGGGTCTAGTTTCTATGTATCTGGGTGTCTGGGTGTCATGGGGTCTAGTTTAATGGAGTTGGATGTAGATCATGTTACAGTGTGTTTCTCACCGCTGGCTTTTCTGTCGCAGCCCCTGTATCAGTCACCGGAGACATCTGTGGGGTGAACTGAGTGTTGAGAGATAGATGGGGTAAGAACTTGGTAGAGATAGAGAGAGGAAACTAAAACAACCCCCTAGCCTCAGGGACTTTAGGCACTTAGATCTGAAAGGATTGGATGGGTAGGATCAGTATAAGCAATATGTTGACATTTCCACCTAACCATTCAGAGGACAAGGTGGAGCTACTACCATGGTCATACTGTATTGTATATAGGTATAAAGACTGATCTAAAATCTTTCAGATCTACAGTGAGGGAAAAAGTATTTGATCCCCTGCTGATTTTGTACGTTTGCCCACTGACAAAGAAATGATCAGTCTATAATTTTAATGGTAGGTTTATTTGAACAGTGAGAGACAGAATAACAACAAAAGAAATCCAGAAAGACGCATGTCAAAAATGTTCTACATTGATTTGCATTTTAATGAGGGAAATAAGTATTTGACCCCCTCTCAATCAGAAAGATTTCTGGATCCCAGGTGTCTATTATACAGGTAACGAGCTGAGATTAGGAGCACACTCTTAAAGGGAGTGCTCCTAATCTCAGCTTGTTACCTGTATAAAAGACACCTGTCCACAGAAGCAATCAATCAATCAGATTCCAAACTCTCCACCATGGCCAAGACCAAAGAGCTCTCCAAGGATGTCAGGGACAAGATTGTAGACCTACACAAGGCTGGAATGGGCTACAAGACCATCGCCAAGCAGCTTGGTGAGAAGGTGACAACAGTTGGTGCGATTATTCGCAAATGGAAGAAACACAAAATAACTGTCAATCTCCCTCAGCCTTGGGCTCCATGCAAGATCTCACCTTGTGGAGTTGCAATGATCATGAGAACGGTGAGGAATCAGCCCAGAACTACACAGGAGGATCTTGACATTGATCTCAAGGCAGCTGGGATCATAGTCACCAAGAAAACAATTGGTAACACACTACGCCGTGAAGGACTGAAATCCTGCAGCGCCCGCAAGGTCCCCCTGCTCAAGAATGCACAAATACATGCCCATCTGATGTTTGCCAATGAACATCTGAATGATTCAGAGGAGAACTGGGTGAAAGTGTTGTGGTCAGATAAGACCAACATGGAGCTCTTTGGCATCAACTCATCTCGCTGTGTTTGGAGGAGGAGGAATGCTGTCTATGATCCCAATAACACCATCCCCACCATCAAACATGGAGGTGGAAACATTATGCTTTGGGGGTGTTTTTCTGCTAAGGGGACAGGACAACTTCACTGCATCACAGGGACGATGGACGGGGCCATGTACCGTCAAATCTTGGGTGAGAACCTCCTTCCCTCAGCCAGGGCATTGAAAATGGGTCGTGGTTGGGTATTCCAGCATGACAATGACCCAAAACACATGGCCAAGGCAACAAAGGAGTGGCTCAAGAAGAGCACATTAAGGTCCTGGAGTGGCCTAGCCAGTCTCCAGACCTTAATCCCATAGAAAATCTGTGGAGGGAGCTGAAGGTTTGAGTAGCCAAACGTCAGGCTCGAAACCTTAATGACTTGGAGAAGATCTGCAAAGAGGAGTTGACAAAATCCCTCCTGAGATGTGTGCAAACCTGGTGGCCAACTACAAGAAACGTCTGACCTCTGTGATTGCCAACAAGGGTTTTGCCACCAAGTACTAAGTTATGTTTAGCAAAGGGGTCAAATACTTATTTCCCTCATTAAAATGCAAATAAATTTAAAACATTTTTGACATGCGTTTTTCTGGATTTTGTTGTTGTTATTCTGTCTCTCACTGTTCAAATAAACCTACCATTAAAATGATAGACTGATCATTTCTTTGTCAGTGGGCAAACGTACAAAATCAGCAGGGGATCGAATACTTTTTTCCCTCACTGTACATGAAATGCCAGTTACAGTTGTCGTGGCTATTGGATAGGGTATAATAATAATAATTAAGTGGTTGCTTATATTTGTCCTATTTCACACATGCACAAGTGTGTATTATACAGGTGTGAATTGGTAGAGACCCTCTGAGAGTGGGTATAGCAAGAAAGAGATCAAAGATAATTTAGGGAGGAAGGGAAAGAGAGGGACTGAAATGCAGCTGTACCTTGAGCCTACAGTAGAGCACGGTGAGGATGATACCGTACAGAAACAAGATACCGTCCAGGATATAGCAGATCTGAGACTCACCCATGGCCGCTGAGGACAAAGGAGAACAATTGCTATTTATAGGCAAAATATCACAGTTATTGCAAGTGACCACCAGTAACCTCAGTATATCATGCAGATCTCAAGGTTATCCTCCATTACCTGTTTGGCTGTTACCTACCTACTCCTATCCACACCATGTCAAAAAGGATCTTGGCTAATATATCATTCTGTACTGACAAGTAGGCTTTGATCATCGTCATAGCCTACAAATTTGTCAGCAAAGCGGATGCCCTAATCTTATAGGAGTGGCTATATACAGTGGGGAGAACAAGTATTTGATACACTGCCGATTTTGCAGGTTTTCCTACTTACAAAGCATGTAGAGGTCTGTAATTTTTATCATAGGTACACTTCAATTGTGAGAGACGGAATCTAAAACAAAAATCCAGAAAATCACATTGTATGATTTTTAAGTAATTAATTTGCATTTTATTGCATGACATAAGTATTTGATACATCAGAAAAGCAGAACTTAATATTTGGTACAGAAACCTTTGTTTGCAATTACAGAGATCATATGTTTCCTGTAGGTCTTGACCAGGTTTGCACACACTGCAGCAGGGATTTTTTCCCACTCCTCCATACAGACCTTTTCCAGATCCTTCAGGTTTCGGGGCTGTCGCTGGGCAATACGGACTTTCAGCTCCCTTCAAAGATTTTCTATTGGGTTCAGGTCTGGAGACTGGCTAGGCCACTCCAGGACCTTGAGATGCTTCTTACGGAGCCACTCCTTAGTTGCCCTGGCTGTGTGTTTCGGGTCGTTGTCATGCTGGAAGACCCAGCCACGACCCATCTTCAATGCTCTTACTGAGGGAAGGAGGTTGTTGGCCAAGATCTCGCGATACATGGCCCCATCCATCCTCCCCTCAATACGGTGCAGTCGTCCTGTCCCCTTTGCAGAAAAGCATCCCCAAAGAATGATGTTTCCACCTCCATGCTTCACGGTTGGGATGGTGTTCTTGGGGTTGTACTCATCCTTCTTCTTCCTCCAAACACGGCGAGTGGAGTTTAGACCAAAATCTATTTTTTTGTCTCATCAGACCACATGACCTTCTCCCTTTCCTCCTCTGGATCATCCAGATGGCCATTGGCAAACTTCAGACGGGCCTGGACATGCGCTGGCTTGAGCAGGGTGACCTTGCATGCGCTGCAGGATTTTAATCCATGACGGCGTAGTGTGTTACTAATGGTTTTCTTTGAGACTGTGGTCCCAGCTCTCTTCAGGTCATTGACCAGGTACTGCTGTGTAGTTCTGGGCTGATCCCTCACCTTCCTCATGATCATTGATGCCCCACGAGGTGAGATCTTGCATGGAGCCCCAGACCGAGGGTGATTGACCGTCATCTTGAACTTCTTCCATTTTCTAATAATTGCGCCAACAGTTGTTGCCTTCTCACCAAGCTGCTTGCCTATTGTCCTGTAGCCCATCCCAGCCTTGTGCAGGTCTATAATTTTATCCCTGATGTCCTTACACAGCTCTCTAGTCTTGGCCATTGTGGAGAGGTTGGAGTCTGTTTGATTGAGTGTGTGGACAGGTGTCTTTTATACAGGTAATGAGTTCAAACAGGTGCAGTTAATACAGGTTATGAGTGGAGAACAGGAGGGCTTCTTAAAGAAAAACTAACAGCTCTGTGAGAGCCGGAATTCTTACTGGTTGGTAGGTGATCAAATACTTATGTCATGCAATAAAATGCAAATTAATTATTAAAAAATCATACAATGTGATTTTCTGGATTTTTGTTTTAGATTCCGTCTCTCACAGTTGAAGAGCACCTATGATAAAAATTACAGACCTCTACATGCTTTCTAAGTAGGAAAACCTGCAAAATCGGCAGTGTATCAAATACTTGTTCTCCCCACTGTATGTGAAATCAACTCTTGTGGCATCATCTTCTCTAAATATCACTATCCCCCCCAAAAATATAGGTTTTGGTTATAGATGTGGGCATAAGACAAAAATAAACATGTATCTGTTGCAGGGATTTACCAGCCCCCGCTGTTGGTGCTATTTTTTATTTTTATTTTATTTAACTAGGCAAGTCAGTTAAGAACAAATTCTTATTTACAATGATGGCCTACACCGGCCAAACCCGGACGACGCTGGGCCAATTGTGCGCCGCCCTATGGGACTCCCAATCACGGCCGGTTGTGATACAGCCTGGAATCGAACCAGGGGGTCTGTAGTGACACCTCAAGCACTGAGATGCAGTGCCTTAGACTGCTGCGCCACTCGGGAGTCCATTTCTGAGTATTTAAAGACTTTTCTGTCATCTGAGTTGTTCGTTTTAGGGGATTTTAACTTAGATTGGCTTACCCTGGACTCAGACCACTTAAATAATATTTGTCTTGACTTTAACCTGACTCAACTGATTGCAAAACCCACACAGACTAATGAAAAGAAAATCCAGCAACTCTTCACTGATTGACCTTAATTCTGACAAGTACTTGTCCAGTGGTGTCTTTGCTAATGAGCTAAGTGATCATTGTCCTATTGCGTGTATTAGAGATACCAAACAGATTAACACCGATCCTCTTATAATTATGAAGAGACATAAAAGAAATCCCCACAAGTTTTTCTTCATGAATGTATTAGTCTGACTTTTCCTCTATCCGCTGCATGCCTGACCCTGAATTAGATCTAGAATTGTTCTAATCTATTTGTTTATCTCTGGCAGACAAACACTCTCCCTTTAAACACATTACAGTAAAAAATAGAACAAATCCTTGGTTTTCTAAAGAAATGTCAGATGTTGTTATGATGGGAAATCCAGCCTGGGCCATGGCTAGAAAAACTGTCTGTAGCTGATTGGCAGTTTTTCAGGGAATTGAGAAATAGATGCACTTCCTCAATCAAGAAAGCTAAATCTAGCTACTTTCTAAGTTATATCTTAGACTCCGCTGGTGATCCATCTACATTTTGGAAAACAGTTAATGCACTGAAGCAAGGAAATTAATTTCCTTCCCTGCCTAAGCAAGTTGTGTGAGACTCATCCTTACTGAGAAACATTTGATGTGATGCTTTTAATCAGCATTTAATCTCGGCAGATTTTTTATTTGAAATAACCGACCCTGGTCATCCAGTCAACTGCCTGCCCCTCTCTCAGTCTCCAGTTGGCTCGATGGAAGATCCGTCAACTTCTAGTGAACCTTTGTTTTCATTTCCACAACTTTGTTCTTGTGATGTACAAGACGGCTTGCGCAAGATTGATAAAAAAAAAAAAACGGTGCTGATTTGCTTGATCCTTTCTTGGTGCAGCTTTCTGCTCCTCTGATTGCAGAAGCTGTAACACATATTTCTTCCCTTACAATTATTTCTCGTACCATCCTTAGCGTCTGGAAGGCGGCCCATATACTACCGTTTCACAAAGGTGGTGACCCGTGAAACATAACAATTATCGGCCTATTTCCAAACTCTCTTGTCAAGCAAATATTCTAGAATTCTTGGTGTTTTTTTCCTGTTTTTTTTCTCTGCTCCATATACAAACTTATACATACGAACAACAACTAACAGATGCACACAAACAATGACTATATCCAGTGGTGTAGAGTACTTAAGCAAAAATACTTGAAAGTAGTTTTTGGGGGTATCTGTACTTTACTTTACTATTTATATTTTTGACTACTTTTACTTTTACTCCACTACATTCCTAAAGAAAATAATGTACCTTTTACTCCATGCATTTTCCCTGACACTCAAAAGTACTCATTACATTCTGGTTGCTTAGAAGAACAGGAAATTGGTCCAACTCACACACTTATCTGATCTGGCAGACTCACTAAACACATATGCTTAGTTTGTAAATTATTTATGAGTGTTGGAGTGTGCCCCTGGCAAAAAAAACAAGAAAATGGTGCAGTCTGGTTTGCTTTATGTAAGGAATTTGAAATGATTTACAGTGAGGGAAAAAAGTATTTGATCCCCTGCTGATTTTGTACGTTTGCCCACTGACAAAGACATGATCAGTCTATATTTTTATGGTAGGTTTATTTGAACAGTGAGCGACAGAATAACAACAAACAAATCCAGAAAAACGCATGTCAAGAATGTTCTAAATTGATTTCCATTTTAATGAGGGAAATAAGTATTTGACCCCTCTGCAAAACATGACCCTTGTTGGCAATCACAGAGGTCAGACGTTTCTTGTAGTTGGCCACCAGGTTTGCACACATCTCAGGAGAGATTTTGTCCCACTCCTCTTTGCAGATCTTCTCCAAGTCATTAAGGTTTCGAGCCTGACGTTTGGCTACTCAAACCTTCAGCTCCCTCCACAGATTTTCTATGGGATTAAGGTCTGGAGACTGGCTAGGCCACTCCAGGACCTTAATGTGCTCTTCTTGAGCCACTCCTTTGTTGCCTTGGCCGTGTGTTTTGGGTCATTGTCATGCTGGAATATCCATCCACGACTCATTTTCAATGCCCTGGCTGAGGGAAGGAGGTTCTCACCCAAGATTTGACGGTACATGGCCCCGTCCATCATCCCTTTGATGCGGTGATGTTGTCCTGTCCCCTTAACAGAAAAACACCCCCAAAGCATAATATTTCCACCTCCATGTTTGACGGTGGGGATGGTGTTCTTGGGGTCATAGGCAGCATTCCTCCTCCTCCAAACACGGCGAGTTGAGTTGATGCCAAAGAGCTCGTTTCTGGTCTCATATGACCACAACACTTTCACCCAGTTCTCCTCTGAATCATTCAGATATTAATTGGCAAACTTCAGATGGGCCTGTATATGTGCTTTCGTGAGCAGGGGGACCTTGCGGGCGCTGCAGGATTTCAGTCCTTCACGGCGTAGTGTGTTACTAATTGTTTTCTTGGTGACTATGGTCCCAGCTGCCTTGAGATCATTGACAAGATCCTCCCGTGTAGTTCTGGGCTGATTCCTCACCGTTCTCATGATCATTGCAACTCCACAAGGTCAGATCTTGCATGGAGCCCCAGGCCGAGGGAAATTGATAGTTCTTTTGTGTTTCTTCCGTTTGCGAATAATCGCACCAACTGTGCGATGGTCTTGTAGCCCATTCCAGCCTTGTGTAGGTCTACAATCTTGTCCCTGACATCCTTGGAGAGCTCTTTGGTCTTGGCCATGGTGGAGAGTTTGGAATCTGATTGATTGCTTGCTTCTCTAGACAGGTGTCTTTTATACAGGTAACAAACTGAGATTAGGAGCACTCCCTTTAAGAGTTACCTGTATAAAAGACACCTGGGAGCCAGAAATCTTTCTGATTGAGAGGGGGTCAAATACTTATTTCCCTCATTAAAATGCAAATCAATTTATAACATTTTTGACATGCGTTTTTCAGGATTTTTTTGTTGTTATTCTGTCTCTCACTGTTCAAATAAACCTACCATTAAAATTATAGACTGATCATTTCTTTGTCAGTGGGCAAACGTACAAAATCAGCAGGGGATCAAATACCTTTTTCCCTCACTGTATACTTACTTTAACTTAGACTTTTTCTCAAGTAGTGTTTTACTGGGTGACTTTCACTTTTACTTGAGTCATTTTCTATTAAGGTATCATTACTTTTACTCAAGTATGTCAGTTGGGTACTTTTTCCACCACTGACTACATATCATCTGCTCAGACCCACATACTCACAATCCCCATCCCCAGTGCCTGCATTATTGTTTGCCACTTGGCCTTAAATTGTATCAATTCGTTTTTCAATATTTCAATAATAAATCATTAGATTTTTCCATTGTGTTAATGATGACAGATTGATTGATTTCCATGTTTTTAGCCTACGCTTTTTCAAGATAAGTGATGAGAAGAGAATCGTCCAGGTCATTGGGTATCTCACTACACCCCCATATATAGACAGACGGATTAAAAGTATGTTTACATTGTAATACTTCTGACGGCCAACTTTCTAGCTCCGCCCACAACTTCCAGACTTTGGCTTATTGAGTCATTATTAGTTTAAAAGTTAAGACATGGCTCTGCCGTTGTGCTGTAGAATTTGTGAATTTTGTCTCTTGTATAATACATTCTACAAAATGTATTCTAAATGTACACCAGTCAGGTTTTAGTTGTTTGGATAAGAAGAAACACTGTGTGGCCCTTTTTATTGACCTGTCTAAAGCCTTCGATACTGTGGACCACTCATTGCTTATTAAGAGGCTTTCATCAATTGGCCTGGACCAGGCTGCATGTAGCGGGTTTGAAAATTATTTAAAGGACAGAACACTGTGTGAATTTACTGATGGTGTTAAATCAGGTTTTCTGGACATAAAGGGATCGATTCTTGGTCTGGTTCTTTTCACTATTTACAGTAACAATATTGGTTTATCTATAAAAATATATATAGAATTATAATAACTTTCACCTGTGTGCAGATGACTTTCACCTTCACTGCCCTGCAGAAAGCCTTTGTTGAACTGAAATTGGTCCTTAATGCAGGTAAAACCAAGGATATGTTATTTTCCAATTCACGTAAAAATGTATCTGATGATTTATGCATATGTGCTGTACTTCAGATGGTGCCCTCATTGATCATGTCCCCGCCTATAAATATCTGGACATCTGGATTGACAAAAAGCTATTTTTCAAAAACCGTGTTGATGAGTTAGTTAAAGGGTAACAATTAAGTACCTTACAGTGATTGTTTTCAATTAAAATTGACAAAAATAATAGCTTCTTAGCAATGGGCAATTTCTCAAGCAAGAATGTTGCTAGGACTGTCTGGGAGTGGTCTGAATGGGGAGAGGAAAACTGAAAACTAGCTGTTATTGGCAGGGAGATTTGGAACTGTCTTTCTTATTGGTCTATTAACTAATTTAGCGCTTGATGATGTCACCAGGCAGGCCAAAGCTCCATCCCACCAAAACAAGCTGAAATTTCAGGCGGTCTTTTCAAACAGCTCTTACACTAAAAGGGCTCTATAATAATTTTCACATTTTCGCAGTATTAGCCTATTCCAACATCATAGTGAGGAAATATACACTGAGTATACAAAACATGACATAGGCTGACCAGGTTAATCCTAATACCATACCCCGTTCAAATCCACTTCAATCAGTGTAGATGAAGTGGAGGAGACAGGTTAAAGAAGGATTTTTCAGCCTAGAGACAATTGAGACATGGATTGTGTCTGTGTACCATTCAGAGGGTGAATGGGCAAGACAAAAGATTGAAGTGCCTTTGAACGGGGTATGGTAGTAGGTGTTCCTAATGTTTGTTATACTGAGTGTATATAATACACAAGAAAAAAAGGTGCAGTTTCCCATTGTGCACTGTGCTTTATTACGGGCGATAGGTTCAGTACACCCCCCCATCTGGGTGCACGTTTTGGTTTTTGCCCTAGCACTACACAGCTGATTCAAATAACACACTCATCATCAAGCTTTGATTATTTGAATCAGCTGTGTAGTGCTAGGGCAAAAAACAAAATGTGCACCAATGGGGGCACCAGGACCGAGTTTGGGAAACCATGCAGTACACATCATTGCATTTTGTATCAGAATGTGGGCTGGCCCTCCTTGTAGATCGGTGCATTGCGCTCTTTTTGTCTATAAAGCCCTCTTGCATAAACTTCTGCAATACCTTACCCCATTGTTAAGCTATAGATGTACAGGCTACTGGACCCAGGCTCAGGGATGGCTAAGTGTGGAGATCCCTTCCATCTCCACTGAGTTGGGTAGATCTGCTATTAGGTTGTTTTACACCTTGTGGAATGATCTACAATACACTTTAAATTTTTTATAATTAGTGCCTCTAGGGCATTTCAGACTGTTGATAGGGGACCTTTTTACTGAATAATGTGTGTTTTTTATGATTGTGTTTTGCTTTTTGTGTATAATAACGTGTATTTTAATGTGTATATGAATGTCACGTAATGTCTTCATTGTATTTTGATGTGTGTCGTGGTGCTATACAGGTTTCATCTGGGAAATTGTTGTTGGTCTCAGCATTGACTTCCTGTCAAAATAAAAGTTAAATTAAATAAATGAGGACAAAGGCTAGTTTAATGTCATCACATTCTCATGAAAAGTGTCTCAGTTTTCACTTGAACAATTTGATCATTTTATATTTTTTTCTGTCTTTGGTGTGTGTGTGTGAGGGGGGACCAGGGTGATGTGGTTAATAACCTAGAATCTATTTTGATTTCCTTTCCTCATATCTGTGATGAAACAGCTATAGCTACATGTGAATATATTAACTTAAACCATACACTGATGCTGTGAAAAAAAATGTGTTTACCGTGTGTGTGTGTGTGTGTGAGGGGGGGGGGGGGGGGGGGGGTTCTGGTAGGTAGTTAGGGCCATGTAGTTAGTGTGCTGACATTGTTACACATAATGCTATAATTTTTACAAGTGTTAAAAAGAGGACCGATGTGGCCACGGCTTCACTTCTGCTTTCACAGAAATGGCCCTGAACTATACGTAGAATTGAGTCTATATACAGTGGGGGAAAAAAGTATTTAGTCAGCCACCAATTGTGCAAGTTCTCCCACTTAAAAAGATGAGAGAGGCCTGTAATTTTCATCATAGGTACACGTCAACTATGACAGACAAAATGAGAAAAATAAATCCAGAAAATCACATTGTAGGATTTTTAATGAATTTATTTGCAAATTATGGTGGAAAAAGAGTATGTGGTCAATAACAAAAGTTTCTCAATACTTTGTTATATACCCTTTGTTGGCAATGACACAGGTCAAACGTTTCTGTAAGTCTTCACAAGGTTTTCACACACTGTTGCTGGTATTTTGGCCCATTCCTCCATGCAGATCTCCTCTAGAGCAGTGATGTTTTGGGGCTGTCGCTGGGCAACACGGACTTTCAACTCCCTCCAAAGATTTTCTATGGGGTTGAGATCTGGAGACTGGCTAGGCCACTCCAGGACCTTGAAATGCTTCTTACGAAGCCACTCCTTCGTTGCCCGGGCGGTGTGTTTGGGATCATTGTCATGCTGAAAGACCCAGCCACGTTTCATCTTCAATGCCCTTGCTGATGGAAGGAGGTTTTCACTCGAAATCTCACGATACATGGCCCCATTCATTCTTTGCTTTACACGGATCAGTCGTCCTGGTCCCTTTGCAGAAAAACAGCCCCAAAGCATGATGTTTCCACCCCCATGCTTCACAGTAGGTATGGTGTTCTTTGGATGCAACTCAGCATTCTTTGTCCTCCAAACACGACGAGTTGAGTTTTTACCAAAAAGTTATATTTTCTGACCATATGACATTCTCCCAATCCTCTTCTGGATCATCCAAATGCACTCTAGCAAACTTCAGACGGGCCTGGACATGTACTGGCTTAAGCAG
Source organism: Coregonus lavaretus (assembly GCF_964263955.1). Lineage (NCBI taxonomy): Eukaryota > Metazoa > Chordata > Actinopteri > Salmoniformes > Salmonidae > Coregonus > Coregonus lavaretus. The sequence goes on along the minus strand of NC_140026.1, from coordinate 15,162,126 downwards.
GGGGACACGTCTGGCACTGCAGGATTTGAGTCCCTGGTGGCGTAGTGTGTTACTGATGGTAGGCTTTGGTAGGTTTATTTGAACAGTGAGAGACAGAATAACAAAAAAAACAGAAAAACTAATGTCAAAAATGTTATTAATTAATTTGCATTTTAATGGGGGAAATAAGTATTTGACCCCTCTGCAAAACACGACTTAGTACTTGGTGGCAAAACCCTTGTTGGCAATCACAGAGGTCAGACGTTTCTTGTAGTTGGCCACCAGGTTTGCACACATCTCAGGAGGGATTTTGTCCCACTCCTCTTTGCAGATCTTCTCCAAGTCATTAAGGTTTCGAGCCTGACGTTTGGCAACTCGAACCTTCAGCTCCCTCCACAGATTTTCTATGGGATTAAGGTCTGGAGACTGGCTAGGCCACTCCAGGACCTTAATGTGCTTCTTCTTGAGCCACTCTTTTGTTGACTTGGCTGTGTGTTTTGGGTCATTGTCATGCTGGAATACCCATCCACAACCCATTTTCAATGCCCTGGCTGAGGGAAGTCCCCTTACCAGAAAAACACCCCCAAAGCATAATGTTTCCACCTCCATGTTTGACGGTGGGGATGGTGTTCTTGGGGTCATAGGCAGCATTCCTCCTCCTTCAAACACGGCGAGTTGAGTTGATGCCAAAGAGTTCGATTTTGGTCTCAGCTGACCACAACACTTTCACCCAGTTCTCCTCTGAATCATTCAGATGTTCATTGGCAAACTTCAGACGGGCCTGTATATGTGCTTTCTTGAGCAGGGGGACCTTGCGGGCGCTGCAGGATTTCAGTCCTTCACGGCGTAGTGTGTTACCAATTGTTTTCCTGGTGACTATGGTCCCAGCTGCCTTGAGATCATTGACAAGATCCTCCCGTGTAGTTCTGGGCTGATTCCTCACCGTTCTCATGATCATTGCAACTCCACGAGGTGAGATCTTGCATGGAGGCCCAGGCCGAGGGAGATTGACAGGTCTTTAGTGTTTCTTCCATTTGCGAATAATCGCACCAACTGTTGTCACCAAGCTGCTTGGCGATGGTCTTGTAGCCCATTCCAGCCTTGTGTAGGTCTACAATCTTGTCCCTGACATCCTTGGAGAGCTCTTTGGTCTTGGCCATGGTGGAGAGTTTGGAATCTGATTGATTGATTGCTTCTGTGGACAGGTGTCTTTTATACAGGTAACAAACTGAGATTAGAAGCACACCCTTTAAGAGTGTGCTCCTAATCTCAGCTCGTTACCAGTATAAAAGACACCTGGGAGCCAGAAATATTTCTGATTGAGGGGGTCAAATACTTATTTCCCCTCATTAAAATGCAAATCAATTTATAACATTTTTGACATGCGTTTTTCTGGATTTTTTGGTTGTTATTCTGTCTCTCACTGTTCAAATAAACCTACCATTAAAATTATAGACTGATAATTTCTTTGTCAGTGCGCAAACGTACAAAATCAGCAGGGGATCAAAAACTTTTTCCCCTCACTGTATGTAAACTTCCAACTTCAACTGTATATAAAATTACATAATTTGCTCCAAACTCTGGCTTATCAAAAAAGAATCTATGAATAAAACAATTATTAATTATTAATTAATATGCCATTTAGCAGACGCTTTTATCCAAAGCGACTTACAATGGGCAAAACCATTTAGACAGTAGAAACAGCTATGATTTACAGGAAGGAAAAATGAACGTTACCCACTTCAATAACAACTATTGAAACATGTCGTTACAGGGTATCAACTAAACGGTCAATAATTAATATTACCAAATAACAGTTCAATGAGTTCCAAACAGATTACATTTTCCAATATTTTTACTGAAGACCAACATATGCTCTGGACTCGCCCATGAGATCTGATCTCAACCATGGGACTTAACCATGATACATCATTAACTATATTTAAAAATATTTATTCCAGTGGGGGACTAAATGTATTTACAATTACACTAACCGAAAACTGTTTTGCTAATTTCTCATCATGTTAATCCCACAGACATACAACAATTTCATAACCAAGGTCAATACCAAACATCAGAGGTTGTAGTATTAAACTCGACTCACCAGCACTGCCAAAGCTCACCCACAGAGGAAGAGCTGAAAGAACTGGGAATCTGCCTCCCATCATCACAGCAACAGGTATACAAACGGACACAGCAAGATTCTTTTTACCGGACGTCTGACTGCTCAGTCAGTAAAAAGCATGTAGGTTGAGCAGGGCTGAAGTTAGTGGTTTGAGGTGATGACGTAGTGTTGCAAAGAAAGCCACAGTAGAGCGGGGGGGAAGTTGTGGTCGAGCTCAGTCCATTTGTTTTTGTGCAACAGGGCATTTTGAAACAATATCACACGCTAAAAAAAATCTGAAGTGGTTACAGTATATTTCTATTTCACGAGACTAACCGTGAGAAAACGACACCATTTGACCAATCAGTCATATAATATTTATTAGGTTTATCATTACAGCATTATACATCGATGATTACGAGTGGAATTTGTCACTACAGATCATATAGATGATACACTATGTGAGGCTATGGACAGAAACTTCATCTGAGACAGACAGATCACGAAGACCGAGAAGGGAGATATCCTCTTCAGAGTGGAACCATTGTTATCAACACAACAGTCTGTTGTTTTAACTTAACGGTCAACTTCTCCAAACACAATGTCCTGGGTGCCTGTCACAACAGAAAAAAAACCTAAATCATTGGTTTAACCTCAACCATAACTATTTTAACAGGAATTACAAAGATAATTGCTGTTTGAGTTATAAGTATACTGATAATCAATGGTTTCAATGATAACATCAGGGTAATGTTCAGCAAGGATTTTTTTTTTTATGAAACAGAGGGGTACTACATGAACTTGTCCAATCAGAACAGATGTTTGTTGTTTTTCGTTGCAACACATTGCTGCAGTGTGCCCTACTGAACACAACCCAGTAGAAACATGTCTTACCGATAATGGCCACCACATCAGCCAGCATGTGTCCTTTAGCCATCATATCCAGGGCAGCCTGGGGAAGACAATACAAAACTATTAACCAACTACAATCAACCAACTACAATCCAACTATTAACCCATTACAGTCTAAACCCTGTCTAAGCCAGGGGAGTTCTACTAAGCTATATGCAATTGTTTTAAGAAGGTCATACACCAAGGATCATTTTGATTTTGAATTTTAAGACCCCTTGAAGATATGTAAAAAAATATTTGATGAAAAATATGGATTCGGCCTTACTGCTGTTAGCCCATATGAAAGTACAGATTAACAAATTCACTATGGAACAGATAGTCCACCCCAAAAAAAAATCAAAAAGGAAGTTTGTTCTGAAGTGTCTCTCCTATATATCTGAGAGATACATAATGTATAAGAAAGATCAGGAAACGCGCATACATACATATACATACACACACACACAGTGGGGAAAAAAAAGGATTTAGTCAGCCACCAATTGTGCAAGTTCTCCCACTTAAAAAGATGAGAGAGGCCTGTAATTTTCATCATAGGTACACGTCAACTATGACAGACAAAATGAGAAAACAAAATCCAGAAAATCACATTGTAGGATTTTTAATGAATATATTTGCAAATTATGGTGGAAAATAAGTATTTGGTCAATAACAAAAGTTTCTCAATACTTATATTGTTATATACCCTTTGTTGGTAATGACACAGGTCAAACGTTTTCTGTAAGTCTTCACAAGGTTTTCACACACTGTTGCTGGTATTTTGGCCCATTCCTCCATGCAGATCTCCTCTAGAGCAGTGATGTTTTGGGGCTGTCGCTGGGCAACACGGACTTTCAACTCCCTCCAAAGATTTTCTATGGGGTTGAGATCTGGAGACTGGCCATGCCACTCCAGGACCTTTAAATGTTTCTTACGAAGCCACTCCTTCGTTGCCCGGGCGGTGTGTTTGGGATCATTGTCATGCTGAAAGACCCAGCCACGTTTCATCTTCAATGCCCTTGCTGATGGAAGGAGGTTTTCACTCAAAATCTCACGATACATGGCCCCATTCATTCTTTCCTTTACACGGATCAGTCGTCCTGGTCCCTTTGCAGAAAAACAGCCCCAAAGCATGATGTTTCCACCCCCATGCTTCACAGTAGGTATGGTGTTCTTTGGATGCAACTCAGCATTCTTTGTCCTCCAAACACAACGAGTTGAGTTTTTACCAAAAAGTTATATTTTGGTTTCATCTGACCATATGACATTCTCCCAATCCTCTTCTGGATCATCCAAATGCACTCTAGCAAACTTCAGACGGGCCTGGACATGTACTGGCTTAAGCAGGGGGACACGTCTGGCACTGCAGGACTTGAGTCCCTGGCGGCGTAGTGTGTTACTGATGGTAGGCTTTGTTACTTTGGTCCCAGCTCTCTGCAGGTCATTCACTAGGTCCCCCCGTGTGGTTCTGGGATTTTTGCTCACCGTTCTTGTGATCATTTTGACCCCACGGGGTGAGATCTTGCGTGGAGCCCCAGATCGAGGAAGATTATCAATGGTCTTGTATGTCTTCCATTTCCTAATAATTGCTCCCACAGTTGATTTCTTCAAACCAAGCTGCTTACCTATTGCAGATTCAGTCTTCCCAGCCTGGTGCAGGTCTACAATTTTGTTTCTGGTGTCCTTTGACAGCTCTTTGGTCTTGGCCATAGTGGAGTTTGGAGTGTGACTGGTTGTGGACAGGTGTCTTTTATACTGATAACAAGTTCAAACAGGTGCCATTAATACAGGTAACGAGTGGAGGACAGAGAAGCCTCTTAAAGAAGAAGTTACAGGTCTGTGAGAGCCAGAAATCTTGCTTGTTTGTAGGTGACCAAATACTTATTTTCCACCATAATTTGCAAATAAATTCATTAAAAATCCTACAATGTGATTTTCTGGGGTTTTTTCTCTCAATTTGTCTGTCATAGTCGATGTGTACCTATGATGAAAATTACAGGCCTCTCTCATCTTTTTAAGTGGGAAAACTTGCACAATTGGTGGCTGACTAAATACTTTTTTTCCCCACTCTATATACACACTTTTTTTATACACATATTAGTGTGTAGCCCAAACTGTTCAGACAGAAGTTGGCAGATCATCTGTACTGACAGACGAGTCCCAAGACGCTTGTGGGGGTCGTAGAGCAAAACACCATTGTGTTCGTGAGTCTCATCTTTCCATAAAGGGGTCATAATAGTTTATAGGCCAAACCGTTTGGACGCTACAGACAATTTCGTGAGAAGACCAATTTTCAGGATGTCTCATGGTCTGACAAACCCTGATGTTACTCTGCCCATGCAAAAACACAGATAACTCTAGCTTAGATATTAATGGGGATTTTAAAAATGATGATAATTCGATTTTAGCGGGGCTGGGACATCGACTCTAACGGGAATTAACTATAAATAGCCTTGAGGATCTCGTTTAACACATTTAATAATTAATAACTACATTGAACAATGCAGGGTGTGAAGTCTGTCTGTGTGAGTGTGCATATATAGCTTAAACTCCACGTACCAGATGAGCGAATCCCGGAGCTTTGATTTTGCAGCGGTAGGGCCTGCTGGAGCCGTCAGACACCAGATACACACCAAACTCTCCCTGAAAGAGACAAGAGAGGAGATCACGTCACATTACACAACAGACCCACCTACAGCACATTACATTCAATGTCTTCATCTACCTAAACAGGGACTACAGATTAGAATTAGCCAGCTGGTTAAAATCTGGTACATTTACAGAATGTCCCTGGCTGTCAAATATAATATCTGCAATAAAGGATATGATATTGTGTTCGATCTAAAGGCATCCTATGACCTACAAAATGGATCAGGTGAAGGATAATCTCACCATTAGTAATGGTAAACTGCACCTATCAAATAGCCTCAGTATTTGAGGATAGGTGAAATGCAAGAGAGCGTCTCAAAGCCGTTACATCCATGTCTGAGGGAGGAAGGGCTTACCTTGGGTGCTTCAACAGCTGTGTATGTGGATCCGGGGGGCACCTGGTAACCCTCTGTGTACAGCTTAAAATGATGGATCAGAGACTCCATGGACATCTAACATTGGAACATAATTAAACCACCATTACAACTGATGTTTATGCTTATATAATAGACTAAATGTGCAACACTCCACCATGCACATTTAACTATAGAGTAAAGCAGATATAATCTGCGCGGATGATCTAAATGTCCTAAAATAATTTCACATCGAAGCTTTGATTTTAATTGTTTTTATCCATGCTTCTTTTTTTTGCTGCAGTTTCCTTGGGTTTTTTGAAAGGCGCTTTAAATCGAATGTATTATTATTCCAGCCAGTTATTGAGTCTCACCTTCATCTCAGATCTCTTGGGTGGGGCCACCTTGGCGTCATCCACTTTGATCTCTCCTGCTGGCATCTTGTTGAGGGCCTCGATCATGATCCTGAGACTCTGCCTCATCTCCTCCACCCTGCACAGGTACCTGACCAACACCAAGGAGGTGTGTGTGTGAGATATATATGTATATATATATATATATATATATATATATATATAGTTGATGTATTTTCACATTTTATTGACAGTATTTTCACATTTTATTGACAGATACCGGTTAGATATGTAGATGGGGAGACAGATGAGGGATATTGCAGAGAAAAGTGAGTAGCGGAATGCGGGATTGGTGAACCGCTGCCTCCAGGGGCATATGTGTTCCGGGTCAGGCAGCACAAAAATATTACTCAAAAGACAGACAAAATCTCTCATGTCTGCAAAGGCAATACTAAGTAAAAGAGAGCGAGGCTGACAAATAGAGAGAGGATAATAGGAGTTCCTCTCACCTGTCGTAGCAGTCTCCCTTACTGCCAATGGGGACGTCAAACTCCACCTCGTCATACTTGTCGTAGGGCTGAGACTTCCGCAGGTCCCACTTGATGCCTGAACCCCTCAGCATCACACCACTGACAGACAAGACAAGCAGAGGGAGTTAGTTACACATTTCATTCGGTTTTCAAAAGTTTGAGAGGAAAAGCGAGAGAGTGCGCAGTATATGTTTGCCTCACCTAAAGCCATAGTTGAGTGCGTCCTCAGCAGACACAACCCCAATGTCCACAGTTCGGTTCTTCCAGATACGGTTGTTGGTCAACATCTCCTCCACCTCATCTATTCTGATGGAGAAGTTCTTGCACCACTCGTAGATGTCGTCCATTAGCCCCAGTGGCATGTCCTGGAACAAACAGATAACGCAATCTTAGTTTTATAGCCACCATTACATCACATACATCGAATCCATAGGTGTAGGGTGAAGTTACCCCTAGATGTTGATCTTGGGTGAGTTTTGCGTTAAGGTTAGGATTGGGGGAGAGGATCCTGATCCTAGATCTGGACCTAGGGGAAACATCACCCAGGAGCAACCCCATAACACTTAGTTCCTAGGCAGCCCTCACCTGGTGTACTCCTCCAGGTCTGACGTAGGCTGCATGCATCCTAGCCCCTGAGACACGCTCATAGAACTCAAACATCTAGGAGAAGGATAGACACAAGACAGAACACCCTTTAAAAAAAAAACATCTGTGAATGAGCTCAAAATGGCTTCTACAGCAAACCTTTAATAACACAAGTCAATTAATAAATTCTTATTAACAATGACAACCTGCGTCCTATCACCTCAAAGAAAGGTCATACACTACTCTAGTCTATCCAGTGCCCTCACCTTTTCCCTCTCCTCAAACATCCAGAAGAAGGGGGTCATGGCTCCGATGTCCAGGGCGTGTGTGGTGATGGCCATGATGTGGTTCATGATGCGAGTCAGCTCTCCGAAAAGAACTACAACACAGAAATACACACTGAAAATGCATACTTACTTCACTATTGTTGCCCCTGTTCTTCCTGTGTGGAGAATTAGTTTTTTCACCTTTATTTAACCATTTGAGAACAAGTTCTCATTTACAACTGCGACCTGGCCAAGATAAAGCAAAGCAGTGCGGAAAAAACAACACAGAGTTACATATGGAATAAACAAAACGTACAGTCAATAACACAATAGAAAGTCTATATACAGTGTGTGCAAATGTAGCAAGTTATGGAGGTAAGGCAATAAATAGGCTATAGTGCAAAATAATTACAATTAGTATTAACACTGGAATGATAGATGTGCAAGAGATGATGTGCAAATAGAGATACTGGGGTGCAAATGAGCAAAATAAATAACAATATGGGGATGAGGTAGTTGGGTGGGCTAATTTTAGATGGGCTGTGTACAGGTGCAGTGATCGGTAAGGTGCTCTGACAACTGATGCTTAAAGTTAGTGAGGGAGATAAGAGTCTCCAGCTTCAGAGATTTTTGCAATTCGTTCCAGTCATTGGCAGCAGAGAACTGGAAGGAATGGCGGCCAAAGGAGGTGTTGGCTTTGGGGATGACCAGTGAGATATACCTGTTGGAGCGCATACTACGGGTGGGTGTTGCTATGGTGACCAATGAGCTAAGATAAGGCGGGGATTTGCCTAGCAGTGATTTATAGATGGCCTGGAGCCAGTGGGTTTGGCGACGAATATGTAGTGAGGACCAGCCAACAAGAGCGTACAGGTCACAATGGTGGGTAGTATATGGGGCTTTGGTGACAAAACGGATGGCACTGTGATAGACTACATCCAATTTGCTGAGTAGAGTGTTGGAGGCTATTTTGTAAATGACATCGCCGAAGTCAAGGATCGGTAGGATAGTCAGTTTTACGAGGGCATGTTTGGCAGCATGATTGAAGGAGGCTTTGTTGCGAAATAGGAAGCCGATTCTAGATGTAAACTCTGGAAGGAGAGTTTACAGTCTAACAAGACACCTAGGTATTTGTAGTTGTCCACATACTCTAGGTCAGACCCGTCGAGAGTAGTGATTCTAGTCGGGTGGGCGGGTGCCAGCAGCGTTCGATTGAAGAGCATGCATTTAGTTTTACTAGTGTTTAAGAGCAGTTGGAGGCTACTGAAGGAGTATTGTATGTCATTGAAGCTCGTTTGGAGGTTTGTTAACACAGTTTCCAATGAAGGGCCATATGTATACAAAATGGTGTCGTCTGCGTAGAGGTGGATCTGAGAGTCACCAGCAGCAAGAGCGACATCATTGATATACACAGAGAAAAGAGTCGGCCCAAGAATTGAACCCTGTGTCACCCCCATAGAGACTGCCATAGGTCCAGACAACAGGCCCTCCGATTTGACACATTGAACTGAGAAGTAGTTGGTGAACCAGGCGAGGCAGTCATTTGAGAAACCAAGGCTATTTAGTCTTCTAATAAGAATGCGGTGGTTGACAGAGTCGAAAGCCTTGGCCAGGTCGATGAAGACGGCTGCACAGTACTGTCTATTATCAATTGCGGTTATAATATCGTTTAGGACCTTGAGCGTGGCTGAGGTGCACCCATGACCAGCTTGGAAACCGGATTGCATAGCGGAGAAGGTACGGTGGGATTCGAAATGGTCGGTGATCTGTTTGTTAACTTGGTTTTCAAATACTTTCGAAATGCAGGGCAGGATGGATATAGGTCTGTAACAGTTTGGATCTAGAGTGTCACCCCCTTTGAAGAGGGGGATGACCGCGGCAGCTTTCCAATCTCTGGGGATCTCAGACATTACGAAAGAGAGGTTGAACAGGCTAGTAATAGGGGTTGCGACAATTTCGGCGGCTAGTTTTAGAAAGAAAGGGTCAAGATTGTCTAGCCCAGATGATTTGTAGGGGTCCAGATTTTGCAGCTCTTTCAGAACATCAGCTGTCTGAATTTGTGTGAAGGAGAAGCGGGGGGGGGGCATGGGCAAGTTGCAGCGGAGGGTGCAGAGCTGGTGGCCGGGGTAGTGGTAGCCAGGTGGAAAGCATGGCCAGCCGTAGCAAAATGCTTGTTGAAATTCTCGATTATTGTAGATTTATCGGTGGTGATAGTGTTTCCTAGCCTCAGTGCAGTGGGCAGCTGGGAGGAGGTGCTCTTATTCTCCATGGACTTTACAGTGTCCCAAAACGTTTTGGAGTTAGTGTTACAGGATGCAAATTTCTGTTTGAAAAAGTTAGCCTTTGCTTTCCTAACTGCTTGTGTATATTGGTTCCTAACTTCCCTGAAAAGTTTCATATCGCGGGGGCTATTTGATGCTAATGCAGTACGCCACAGGATGTTTTAGTGCTGGTCAAGGGCAGTCAAGTCTGAGGAGAACCAGGGGCTATATCTGTTCTTAGTTCTGTATTTTTTGAATGGGGCATGTTTATTTAAGATTGAGAGGAAATTACTTTTAAAAGAACAACCAGGCATCCTCTACTGACGGAATGAGATCTATATCCATCCAGGATACCTGGGCCAGGTCAATTAGGAAGGCCTGCTCGCTAAAGTGTTTTAGGGAGCGTTTGACAGTGATGAGGGGTGGTCGTTTGATCACGGACCCGTTACGGACGCAGGCAATAAGGCAGTGATCGCTGAGATCCTGGTTGAAGACAGCGGAGGTGTATTTAGATTGCATTCCATGACAGGCCACATTCCCTCTGTATATCCATGTTGACTGTTGAACTCCATGTAGCAACCTACTGCCCCCTAGTGACCTTGTATAAGAGGGAAAATAGGTCCAGATGATCTTACAAGGTTGTGCTTCTCACGCTTGTTACTGTCGTGCTGGTAAAGGAGGGAGGTGCAGCACTTTTCTAACCACAAATGTTCATCCCTGATCCAAAACGTACCGTTCTCTCTAAACCTAAACTAAGGCCAAAAAGCTTATATACTTGGCTTGCTTATTAGGGACATATTCACTAGGTACCAAACGGCAGCAAACAGGCTGAAATAGGGAGGGCTTACCTGGACTTGTCCAATAAGAAACCCTTTTTATGTTGCAAAATATTTTAATTGCACTAATGAATACACCCCAGTACCTGAGCTACTGGTATGTTTGTCCTTTCTGGCATGGTCATCTAGCAGCACCTAGTCTCACCTCTGATCCACTGTGCGCGGGGTGGGGCCTGGATGTTGAGCAGCTTCTCCACGGCCAGAGAGTAAGCCTGCTCATTGCACATCATGGACACGTAGTCCAGCCTGTCAAAGTAGGGCAGCGCCTAAAGCACACACACACACATACACACACACTAATGCAATTTATCCTATAAAAATATGCCTGATACAGAAGAGTCTAAACATGCATCATGTACATTACAAGCATCTTAGCCAGGACACTGATTCAAGTCACTTTCAGCCAATTTTGATATCCGCTGCACATACCTTAATGTCTCTGGGTGTGCTATAACATGGTAGCGGCTACGTACCTGCAGGTAGGTCTTGTACTCGATGAGTTTCTCTGTGCCGCGGTGCAGCAGGCCCACATGGGGATCACATTTCTTTACAGACTCCCCGCTGAGCTCCAACACCAGACGCAGCACGCCGTGGGCCGCGGGGTGCTGGGGGCCAAAGTTAATGGTCAGGTTAGACACCTCCTTCTCCATAGGAGCATCCTTATCTGTGGTGAGAAAGAGTGGTTGAGAGGAGATTCAGCAACTCTTGGAGGACAGTGGAAGTTGATAAGAAAGCTTTGTTATTGTTAAAAGTAAAACCAATGCGTTTCGGCTCTTGGCCTTCATCTGGGTTTTACAGATTAAAAAATGTAGGAGAGGTTGCAGAGGGGCTAGTTGGTTTGGAATTCATGCATACGAGTTGCGCTAAATCTATATGTAGAATGACTATGATAAAGTCACAGAGTATGATGTGGAATGATTCTAAATCTATGATAAAGTGATCAAGTATAGCAGGCAATAAAATACAACTACCACACAAACATTTCAATATTTATACAGGTCTCTGCCTAAATAATAACTAGCCTATAGATAAGGGCGTACCATTCCATGGTGGGGGGACCCATTTCTCAGTGATGGCGCTGGGATACATCACCGCACCGGCATACTGCTCCGCCCACTCCACATCTGGCTGCCATTGTTTCTGTCTGGAAGAACAGAACAACAAGCAACCATGATGTGTCAATGGGGAATGAATCAGTACTGTTTCTAAGCCGCTGTGTGGATGTGGATGTTGTTTAGCCAGTGTTTAACCTACACAGGCTCTTGAGGTAAGCTAACCCAGTCTCAGAGCAACCACACGTGCCAAGGAAACTCCTCCTAATGATAATGACGTAGAGGTCAGGGTTGGGCATTATTACATTCTAGGTCAGCCAAAACAGATGGGTCACTAATCACATTTCACACAGCATTGGTGTTGCACAGTATATCATGGTACCAAAACGGTTAGTACGGGTACATAGCCTACTTGTCAAGGCACAAATGTATGTTTTTCCGACCCTTGAAAAGCCTGAACTGTTTCAAGTTACTGTCTTACACGTATTGATGTTTGACTCTGAAGTGTTGTAGACCTCAATGCTGTAAATGGCACTTCCCATAACTTCAGCTAAGTAGCTAAACATGTTGTTGTTGAGTAACGTTAGCTAACTAGAACAAGTCAAGGTGGACAGCTAGCTAGCCTGGAATTCAGACCTGTTTAGTGTCAACATTCCACTCCTTGTACAAATGGTTTTTCAGACGACAGTGAAAAGCATGCATTTCATTTGCTTCAGCACATTAACAAATTGTTAGGTACTATGCTAGCTAGTTAGTTCGCTAGCAAGATGACAAGCCGGTCACGAATGTGCTAATATCAACTCAAAATCCACATGATTCGGCTAAGTACCAAACTAAACTCCACTCCAGCTCAAGTAGCTAACCGGTTGGCTAGATAACGAACAAGCAGCTAAACTCTCAAGCTGTTTAACGTTACAATAACTACACAACAGTCATGTTTGACATAACATAAGAAACATAGATCTAGATGTCAGGTGGACTGTTAAGTCTGAACGAAAATCCCAAACGCTTTTATATGGTGAGCAGGTAAGCCCTAAGGCTAAGGACTAATTTGCTAGCTAGCTAATGCTAGATAACGTTAGCGGTTATGTGAGTTAATTTTTTATCCCTGAACGACCTACTTGGATATCATTGACCAGTTAAACTATAATTGCACTTATCAAAATTAACATCTCACCTGTTTTGCAGGACAGTGCAGCCAGGGCTGACCAAATTACTATTTAAAATACATTTTGTTGAAGGACGACCAAGTTTGCTAAGCGACCTTAACATTGTCCCCGCCATCTTGGCAGTCTTCTTCTGTGGCTTTTATAGCAGACTGCAGCCCCAAAAGGTGCATTACCGCCACCAGCTGGACGGGGTAAAAAAAAAAAAAAAAAGGTTAAAAAACAACCATTCGTGGACGTGGTAGGAAAAACTAACTTCATCCACCCAAAATAAAACAATAATAAACCACATTGACAAAACCGAAACCAAAAAACATACACTTCTTCCTTCCTTCAAATCTCCTTAAATCTCCTCAAGCTTTTTACATTTGAGTCATTTAGCAGACTCTCTTATCCAGAGCGACTTACAGGAGCAATTAGGGTTAAGTGCCTTGCTCAAGGGCACATCGACAGATTTTTCACCTAGTCGGCTCGGGGATTAGAACCAGCAACCTTTTGGTTACTGGCACAACGCTCTTAACCACTAAGCTACCTGCCGCCCTCTATTACCTGAGAGGGTGGTACTGCTTGTGACAATACTACATTCAACTCCTCCGTCGAGAAGTCTTTCAGTCCCAGGAACTGTTCCTCCGCATCCACAATGATATCTATTTTCCTGGACTTGGCAGTCAATTAATCACCATAGTTATAAAGGCCACAAAGTTCACCTTCTTAACCTTTAACATATCTGGGTCCTGATATTGAACGGCAACCCCTGCAGCCTTCAGTGAAGGCCTATCCAGGACTCTTCAGGAGCACCATTCGAACCCACAACGCTTTAAACAGCCACTGCATATGAAATGCTCTGGACAGCCCTGACTATGGCCACCTTATTATTTTTCACCCGTGTTGGGCATTCCAAAGACGTGGCTTCATGGTTCCCACCGTAATTGCAACATGTCACATTTTCATCACTTTTAAAACACTTGATATGATTTTTCCCACAACTTTAACATCTCAGCTTCTCCCTTCTGCAAACACTTGAAACATGTCCAAAAGTTTTACAATGATCAAACTGCATTGGTCTTGGAACAAATGCTCTGACTGTGTAGTTTAAATATCCCAACTGCACTTGAGTAGGGAGAGACTCCTTATCAAAAAACAAAAGAACAGACTCTTCGATTCATCCGACAAGCATCAATCACTCCAGGAATATTTGTCATCTCTTCAACATCCACTTCCCACAAACGGCAGATATTACCCCCCTGAGGGATGCACTGTTCCGAAAAGACACACAGGACACATCAAACTTCTAAAATCGGATGAGACGCAACACACGCTCCTTCTGATCCTCTGAAGAACAAAAAATCTAAACAAGCCCCCCTATAGTGATCCTCACAGCATTCACTTTACCCAGCACTCTCTCCACCAGTTTGGATAAATCAAATGGTTTCTTCAAAATTGGTAATCCAATTAGCTGCTCCTCATTAACAAAATGGACTCCTACAAGATAAGAAGGGACAGTCTCATCACTGTATGCTACTTTGCTCCGTTTTCTACTCTTTTGGACAATATTCCAGTTCTCCTTGATTCCCCAGCCATTATATTGACGCTCCACATCAGCGTCCGCTTTCACCATCTTTTCCGGGGAGTGCATCCCATTGTCTGTGCTGCTTCTTCTTCTTCTTCTTCTTCTTCTTCTTCTTCTTCTTCTTCTTCTTCTTCTTCTTCTTCTTCTTCTTCAAAGTTGTATGGCAGACTAGACTTATTGTTGTATTGCCGCCACCTACTGTACGGGGTATTGAAACAAAAACAAAAATAATATATCTCGGGTCCCCCCTTCCCGCAATGGAAGGGGGGACCCGAGATATATTACAAAAAAATACAAAAAAAATCAAAACAACCATCCAACTCCTTCCGTTACATTCAAATGACATCCCTACACAGGCTCAGGTACCTGTGAGGACAGAGCATTCATTGACAGGATTCCTTGTAATGCCTCTGCAGAAAAGTTCCTGAGTCCCAAAAAACGCTCAGCCGCACTCACAATGATGCCTATTTTCTCCGATTTCCTCTCCGTTTGCGCAGTGCAGTTGATAACCAAAGTAATAAACGCTACAAAGTCCACCTTCTTAACATTAAACATGTCAGGATCCCCCTGTTGACAAGGAACATCATCTTGTGTTTCTACTCCTACTACCATTACTTCTTCAACTTCCATTACTTTCTTCCGCTCTTCTCATTGCCTCCTGATAGGAGACATTCTGGACAGCCGCTATTCTTGCCACCTCCGTATCCTTCACCTTAACAGGACAGTTCAGAAATTCGGGTGCATGTTCACCACCACAATTGCAGAATTTAGGCTCAGCTGGCATTTAATACTCCTCCCGTCTACATACACTTGACACATTAACAAATTATTTACATTTATCACACTGCATGGGTTTGGGCACGAAGGCTCTCACAGGGAATCTCATATAACCCAAATACACGTGAGAAGGAAGAGACTCTTCATAAAAAAACGATAGAATGGATGGAGTGGGCTTCTGCACTCCATCTACCATGCGGATCAGTCGTTGTGCACCAACCACCTGATCCAATTCTTCACATATATATCCTTTGCATTTACTTCTAGCGCCACCACAGAGATAACGCCCTTGATAGGCGCCCTGCTTCGAAGATCCACATACGACACATTCCAATCCGACATCTTCTTGAGGGGCAGAGCACGCTCCTTCTGTTCCATAGAAACACAAAAAACTAAATAAGCCAACTTCTCGTTATTCTCATTGACGCAACCTCATCCAACGCATCCACAATTTTAAAAGACTTCAAACGGATCTCCCAGGTAACAACATCGATCCAAAAAAGACTCAGGACTAGGTTTGGAATGACTAGTTTCCACTACCACTGTACTTCTCTTATTTCCTTTTGCAATCGAACTTTGAAAGTTTCTTGAAATGCAATCGCAAAAACCATCAAGCGCTTTGATGAAACTGGCTCTCATGAGGACCGCCACAGGAATGGAAGACCCAGAGTTACCTCTGCTGCAGAGGATACGTTCATTAGAGTACCAGCCTCAGATATTGCAGCCCAAATAAATGCTTCACAGAGTTCAAGTAACAGACACATCTCAACTTCAACTGTTCAGAGGAGACTGTGTGAATAAGGCCTTCATGGTCGAATTGCTGCAAAGAAACCACTACTAAAGGACACCAATAATAAGAAAATACTTGCTTGGTCCAAGAAACATGAGCAATGGACATTAGACCGGTGGAAATATGTCCTTTGGTCTGGAGTCCAAATTGGAGATTTTTGGTTCCAACCACCGTGTCTTTGTGAGACGCGGTGTGGGTGAACGGATGATCTCCACATGTGTAGTTCCCACCGTAAAGCATGGAGGAGGAGGTGTTATGGTGTGGGGGTTCTTTGCTGGTAACAATGTGTGATTCATTTAGAATTCAAGGCACACTTAACAAGCATGGCTATCACAGCATTCTGCAGCGATACGCCATCCCATCTGGTTTGGGCTTAGTGGGACTATCATTTGTTTTTCAACAGGACAATGACCCAACACACCTCCAGGCTGTGTAAGGGCTATCTTACCAAGAAGGACAGTGATGGAGTGCTGCATCAGATGACCTGGCCTCCACAAACCCCCGACCTCAACCAAATTGAGATGGTTTGGGATGAGTCGGACCGCAGTGAAGGAAAAGCAGCCAACAAGTGCTCAGCATATGTGGGAACTGCTTCAAGACTGTTGGAAAAGCATTCCAGGTGTAGCTGGTTGAGAGAATGCCAAGAGTGTGCAAATCTGTCATCAAGGCAAAGGGTGGCTAATTGAAGATTCTCAAATATAAAATATAGTTTGATTTGTTTAACACTTTTTTGGTTACTACATTATTCCATGTGTTATTTCATAGTTTTGATGTCTTCACTATTATTCTATAATGTAGAAAATAGTGAAAATAAAGAAAAACCCTTGAACGAGTATGTGTTCTAAAACTTTTGACCAGTAGTGGATAACAGAAAGGAGGAGATAGGAATCCCATTGGGAAATGAATGGAAAGTTAATCATCACGCAATCTCTTCTCAAAGTCAGGCTATGAGTTGAGAAAGGTGCCTATTTTATTTGAAAGTACGTAATGTCACGATTCCAAAGCTATATAATATCATATATAGCAAGTTAATTGTCTCACATCTCAGAAAATATTTGTAATGTTGTACTTCTTGTTTGACGAAAGTCATGCTAATGATGGGTTTTTGATCTAATGTTCAATTGACTCCCATTCATCCTTGAAGGAGAGCTCTCCTTCACCCAGAATCGCCCAGAATGTACTGCACGGCCCATTCACGTAGCATTTGCAATGTACACAATAGGCGTTTATGCTATTCCAATTAAGTTTCCCATCTCCTCAAAAGTATCTCTGGCTGTGCAGTCAATTATTTTCTTATTTTTTGGTTTGGGAAGCAAAGATGACAGAATTATGTTACTGCCACCTATCGTACTGAAATATAATGGAAGTTGAGTTGGCGCTAGAAAAATTGTGTGACAATACTCCAAAAGCATTGTTATGGTAGTGGAAGAAGTTAAAATTGTTAGTGTTGAAAATTTGACGCTAGTGTATTGTAGAAGTATGACTTTTGTAGTAGTGGGATAGTAGCCTTTAGTGGAATAGTAACAGTAGAAATAGTGAATGCAGTCGTAGTGGAAATAGTCAAGTTGCCCAGTAGAAGTATATAAGCATGGTGTTGTTGTGCTTTTTTACATTTATATAATATAATTATTAGTAAATTGAATGTGTACTGATAAAGTCTGTCAAATGATATTAATAAAGTTAATTGCATTGATTTGCTGTGATTAATCACATTTTCAAAGATTATTAAAAAGTATATATATATATTACATTGGGTTGTAGGTAATAATATATGTTGATTGTAGGGGAAAACACAAAATAAACTGTATTCTCTGAATTGGTAGTTATCCCATTCCCCTGAAAGCATCACACCACATGTTTTATTTTCTAAAAAACAGTGCTTTTTATTTCTGTAATACTGTGGAAAAATAATTACATACCATTTTTAAAAAATATTGGAGATAATGAACTTAAAAAATGAAAATGTGATTTTTGTTGTACATCTTTTGAACAGTTTTTCTCTGCTACGTAGAACAGTACAATAAGATTAACATTGTATTTCTAAATTCAAAGACACAATAATACAGGATACAGTCCTACCAGAGGTATAAAAGTATTGTAACAGGATTGCGAAGAGAAATGATATGGACATATTAATGCAGCGTTTCCCAAAGTCGATCCTGGGGACCCCAAGGGGTGCACATTTTGGTTTTTGCCCTAACACTACACAGCTGATTCAAATAATCAAAGCTTGATGATGAGTTGGTTATTTGAATCAGCTGTGTAGTGCTAGGGCAAAAACCAAAACGTCCACCCAGGGGGGGCCCCAGGACCGAGTTTGGGAAACGCTGTATTACTGAAACACACTCACACACATAAACACATACAGACATGCACACACACACATACTGTACACACTGACATGCATACAATATTCACGCACACACGCAGGTAGAGTACTGTATGTATATGCGTTACATACACACACACAGCCATTCACACATCTATACAAACACTGTACAAATAGATGTGCACGCACACACACACACTGCACACTCTCTCTCTTTCTCTCTCTCTCTCTCTCTCCCTTTTGCTCATTATTTCTTTCACCCACACACATTCACACGCCACTATATGTCAATACTGTAGAAAAACCTTCATTGCACCTTTCCATACACATTCTCCTCTGGCCTCGTCATCATGGGTGATTGAGTATGAGTAATGAAAGCGTTACGACATGTTCCCTAAGGCCACTCTGTTCTAAACCCCCATACACACCATCTCACTAGCCATGGTCCCATGTCTGTTTGTTCGCAAGTGTGACAATGACCATAGGAGTAGGCAAGACAGCACAAACAGATCTGGGACCAGGCTACCACATCTCCTCTTTCTATTTCAGCAGGGGGCACCAGGCTAAGGCTTATAGTCTGGATCCAAGCTGAATTCGCAATGTTTCACCATATAAATGATGTAGTATATTCATATAAATGGTGTAACAAATCAAATTCCGTTTGAATCCCAGGGTACCAGGCTTATAGTTCCATATGCCCGCAACCGAAACCCTTGGTAGGCCTAGCAACACACAACACCTGCCCATAGAAGGACCTCTACTGCATAAATGCTTGTAACCCAAGATTTACATCAAAATAAAGAGCAACATGGACACTTGGTAAAAAGTTTCCTGTATATACCCCCGCTTCCTGAATTCTGCCAGTCATCATGGCTGACAGAAACAGGTCCACAAATACTTATTTGTGTTTCTCTTTGTTTGTTGAGGTGAATATCACCCAAACAAATACTAAACGCTCTCAAGTTTGAACATTTTGGTCCACAGACACTTCCTTCACAGAAATATGACAAAAATAATTCAGTAAAATGTTAAAAAATAGAATACAAAGCTCTAGTTTGTTGGTGTGCAAATAAAAACAGACATATATATAATACAGCTATACGTAGATAACGAATGTCTAAGCAATGAATACTGTTTGTAACGCAGTGCAAAACGTACGATGGCCCCACTAACCAGCACCAATGTCGCCAATGAAGTAAAGCATTCTGGGATATATATGTGCTCTAAGATCACTGTATAAAACAACAACCAGCTAAAACAAAATGGCGGACAGTCATTACCCTCCACTGGTTGAGGTTTCTCCCGCCCAACGAATGAGTACCATATTTGACGGTCAATTTCTCCATGATATGCCTTACGGTAATATTTGGCAATCGTATATGGAATAAATTGCCTGTAACGCCCCTCCCTCTTGTCACTCATTACAATCTAAATTCATAGCACTTATGCTATTTATTTAGATAATTAACATCTAAAGATCTCTTGTTCTCTCTAGTCCTGTTTTCTCTGGTCTTGATTGTGACTTTCGCTTTCTGCTCTTTCAGAGCGAAGAATTGAACACTGGGAGTGTGGGAATTCTAGATTACAAGGAATTCCCCTCCCTGTCTCACTGGGATACTCTCCATTGTCCACTGATCTGGACTATCTCTCTTTCTCATACACTCCCTGTCTTGTGAGCAAATTCTAACTCCTGTGTGTGTGTGTGTGTCTGTGTGTGTGTGCCTGCATGTGTGTCTCTCTGTGTGTGTGTGTGTAAGCTCACACGTGTTTATGTGTGTATGTTTGAGAATGCGAATGTGTGTGTGTGTGTCTGAATGACAGTGTGTATGAGAATGCACCCTCACCCTCTACGTGAGAATGTACTGTATCTCACACATGTGTCTGCATCCTCTGTGTGTGTCCTCTGTGGCCGTAGTCAGAATGCTGCGAGGTATAGGAGAAGCGGGTAGAGCTTCCATACTTCCCCAGTCCAGTCTCTGACCCTGACGTTGCTGCCCCAGGCACCACCCCCACACCAGGCCCCACCACCGGCACAGGCCCCACCCCCGACCCCACCCCGTACATCTCATAGGATGGCCCGGCTTCCAAGGGAGCCAGAGTGGGCGGGGCGAAGCCCATGCGGTAAGGGGTATAGGGGTGAGAGGGATAGCCGTAGTTGTCGTAGGCCAGTTGAGAGGAGTCCAACAGGCTGCAGTCCCCAGGGAAGTCGCTGGTCTGAGGCGGGGGATTGGGAGGGGGCTGCTGGCTCTGCCCAGCCCGGGTGAAGGTGTTAAACTGGGCATAGCTGTTGTGGGACAGTCTGGAGGGGGGCCGGGTGTCGTAGCAGCTGGGGCGGCCAGGGGTGGAGAGGGGCCCTGGGCCTGGAGGGCCTCCTCCGCTGGCTGTGGCCCCTGATCCTCCAGCACTGCTGCTGACGGAGGTAGCGCCCCCTGCGGGGTTGGAGGACCGGTAGTCGGAGTAGTGCATGGAGCGGGAGGCGGGACGGCCCTCGTCGTGGGTGGAGGCTCGCACGTTGTAGTAGCCATTGGTGGGATCCTGGACAGAGAGAAGAAGACATATTGTAACTAAGGTGTGTGTGTGTCCGTGTGTATGTGTGTGTGTGGGTGTGTACGTGCATGTGTGTGTGTTTGCGTGTGTGTGTGATGATATCACCTTCAGGTCGTACTCCTGGCGCGTGTCTAGCGTGTCGCTGCGTAGGTCCTGTTTCAGTTCTACATCGTCTTTAAAGGGCTGAGAGGAGGGAGAGAAGGGTACAGAAGAGGGCAGAAACTAAACCATCAAACAACAAAAAAACAACAAAGGTGGGGAGGAATCCAACATAAGAGGCGAAGTAGAAGAAAAAGAGGAAAGGAAGAGAAAGTGACAGATCTAAATTTAGGTTGAAAAAGGGTCATCATAAGTGTTAAAAATGTCAGTATTGTGATTGGAAAGATAGAACAGCAAAAGTTGATACGATTGAGAAGAAAAATAAGTTCAGCATTTCTCTTAAGAGGTTGGTTGTGTAAGGTGATAGCTTCAGAGTTGAGGTGTCGTTGGAATGATTGAATAAACTTTATTGATCCCCTGAGGGGAACTTGGGTAACATAAACCAAAGGCAGTAAAGTTCAAGGCAACCTGCTGTCCCATTGTCATGGCAACTCACCGAGTACATGGCCTTGACCATGCGCGATGCCGTGGAAACGCTGCCGGAGTCCTCCTCCAGACTGTGGGTCTCCTTGTTTATTGTCTCTACCTTGATGTCTGGCTTACCCAGCGTGACCCCGCGACGACCTGGAAGCACAACACAACAGCACAGTACACAGTTGAATACTGCTGGATATGTCAGGGTATATTGATTTAGATGGATACAATATGTATACAGTATGTATATGTGCATGTGGGTTATGTGAATAATGTATAATGTGTAAAGGTAAATAATGGGTTCATATATTGATATCAAATCAAAAATCAAATAACATTCTATTTGTCACATGCGCCGAATACAACAGGTGTAGACCTTACCGTGAAATGCTTACTTACAAGCCCTTAACCAACAATGCAGTTCAAGAAATAGAGTTAAGAAAATATTTACTAAATAAACTCAAGTTTAAAAAAACAACAACAAAAAAACAATAATGAGGCTATATACAGCGGGTACCGGTACTGAGTCAATGTGTGGGGGTACAGGTTAGATATCTGAAGACAAACAGGTGTATGGTGTTTTTAAGGCATGGGCATATGAAACATGTATTGGTATGTGTTTGATACTTTATAGATGGTTTGTCTGTGTGGAGTAGATGCAGGTGTCACTCACTGCCTTTGCGCTGTCGGTAGAAGACCAGCACCAGGACTAGTAAACACAGGAACAGCAGGATGGTGCAGCCAACAGTCCCTCCTGCTATTATACCCACTGGGACCTCCTCTGAGAGAGGGATGAGAGGAGAGAGGAATGGAGGGAGAGAGGAGGGAGGGAGGAAAGGGGGATAGAATGAGACAGAGAGAATGGGGAGAGGAGAGAGAGCGATAGAGAGAGAGAGAGAGAGAGAGAGAGAGAGAGAGAGAGAGAGAGAGAGAGAGAGAGAGAGAGAGAGAGAGAGAGAGAGAGAGAGAGAGGAAGGGAGAGAGAGAGAGAGAGAGAGAAAGAGAGAGAGAGAGAGAAAGAGGGAGAGAGAGAGAAAGAGGGAGAGAGAAAAGGAGGGAGAGAGAGGGAGAGAGAAAGTACAGAAAAATGTAAGTAGTCAACACAATACAACATGCAGATTCAGCTAAAACATTGTGATAGAGCAGGTGTGAGTATTGTTGTTGTTTTTGAGGAGAGATGTCTGGTCGTATCAAGTTAGGAGTATGAATATAATGGTTGTGAATATAATGGTGGTGAATATATGGTGGTTATTGTTGCTGTTGTTGCTGTTTTTGTTGTTGTTTGTCTCTGGTCATACCAGTCTCCTCCAGGATGATGATCATGGTCCCGGGACCGAAGGCGTTCCAGGCGGTACAGTTGTAGGTGGACAGGAAGTCAGCCTCCATGACGTTGTTGATGGTGAGGGTGGAGAGGACAGCCCCTCCCTCAGACAGAGGTTTACTCTGCTCCACCGTGTACCTCTCCAACAGAGTTCCCTTCTCCTTCTCCCATACGTTCTCTTTCCACGCCCACACCTGAAACACAGACAGACAGACAGGCGCAAGTTAACACACCCATATGAACCCCAGTACATTATGTTTACTGGCATACACATACATATGCATTATGCATTTACACACATATTGTACACATGCAGGCATACTGTACACACAAGTGGGCATACAAAGATGTACACACAGACACATCCCCACTAAAGTAAACAAGCAAACACATACATACATACATTAAAAACACATTCACACACACAACGCACACAGAATGAGATTCACACATTACCAGCAGCAACCGTTCTAAGCCTCTCTATCTCTCTATTCTTGGACTATAGAGTAACATGTAGTGGTTTTAGAGTTGGTGAGAATCTTACACACTTCCGCAACTTCTAATCCGCTAAAAGCTATTATTCACACTGAAGTATGAGAGAGTATTTAAAAATGCATGAGGCCACATGTTCCGGTAATCTTCCATTTATTCTGAAAAACGAGAAACTCTGACGGAGGCATTTACTGGGACAACTGTTCCAGCCAGTCCTTCATATTTTATAACTCCCTTTCTGTCCCTGCATTAAGGACGCAAGCTGGTGCGTCAGAGAGAATCAAACTCACAAACATTAGAGACAAGAGGAGAGGAGAGGAGGAAGAGACCAACTACACACTGACTACGTCCCAAATAGCACCTTATTCCCTATACAGTGCACTACTTTTGACCATGGCCCATAGGGTGCACTGTGTAGGGAAAATGGTGCCATTTCAGATGCAGCCACTGTCTGAGAGCATCCGGACCAGAGAGACAAGTGGAGGAGAAGAGATATCAGCTGGTTTCAGACACTGTGACTGGCTGCACTAGAAGTGTCCCTCTACTAGAAATCTTGTTTACTTGGTGGGTCTCAGGACAATTCGAAAAGATTTTGGTGGCCATCACATGACGATAATGTATAGGTGGTAATCTCACGACGATAATGCATAGGTGGTAATCTCACGACGATAATGTATAGGTGGTAATCTCACGACGATAATGTATAGGTGGTAATCTCACGACAATAACATATAGGTGGTACCCACAACGATAATGTATAGGCGGTAATCCCATGATGATAATGTATAGGTGGTAATCTCACGACGATAATGCATAGGTGGTAATCTCACGACGATAATGTATAGGTGGTAATCTCACGACGATAATGTATAGGTGGTAATCTCACGACAATAACATATAGGTGGTACCCACAACGATAATGTATAGGCGGTAATCTCATGATGATAATGTATAGGTGGTAATCTCACGATGATAATGTATAGGCGGTAATCTCATGACGATAATGTATAGGTGGTAATGTATAAGCTTGCAGTAGAGTTTGTACAGTATCAACTGTCAACTTACAATCTTGTCCGGTGGTGGAGAGCTGGCAATATAGCATTTGACCTCTCCTCTCTCCCCCCTCACCGCATACTGGACGGGCTCACTGGAGATGATGGGGGGACCTGGATAGGAAGAAATAAAGAGAGTGAGCTTGAGAAAGAGTGAGGGGTGGTACATTCCACTTCATGTATAACAAGAAGAAATACTATACCAATGAATAGTTTGAAATGAAAGTTGCACACTCCAGTCTTCATAGCAGTATTAAAGCCTACATCAAATCATCACACACATTTGAACCATAAACTCCAGCTTATCTATTCGTGTGATGTGTGGTGTTCCTTACCGTTGACAGTGAGCGTGACCTCTGTCTCTCCCACTCCGATCCTGGGGACGATGGCCTTACACACGTACTGCCCAGCGTCCGCCTGGCTCACTGACTTCAGGAACAGCTGGTTGTTATTACTAAGGACCTACACAAGGGATGGAGAGAGAGAGGAACAAACAGAGAGTCAGGGGCAAACAGAGAGAAAGAGATGGACAGACGAAAAGGGGAGTGCGATGATGTGGCCGGAGGCCATTCTACTTTTTTAGAGGGACAAAAGATAATAAAAGAGAAAGAAAGAAAGAAAGAAAGGAGAGATAGGAAGAAAGAAGACAGACAACGGAGAGAAAAGAGAGGGGGAAAGAGATGGTTGTCGTTACTGAGGACCTACACAACGACAGAGAAAGAGAGAGATGGACAGAGCAGTGGCGCAAAAGAGAATAGAGAGACGGAGAGATACAGAGGATAGAAGAGATAAAGGGAGCGAGAGAAGGAAGAGAGTGGAGGAGTGAGAGAGCTGGCCCTCACCATATTGGAGCCCTTCTTGGTCCAGGTAAGTGTTAGAGGAGGGTTGCCGGCCCATTTGCAATTCAGAGCGACATCAGAGTCCATGTCCACTGTCACTGGTCTGGGCTCCACTACCAGAATAGGACCAACTGGGGAGAGAGAGGGAGGGAGAGAGAGAGAGAGGACTGATAACAAAGTCAAAGACAATACAAAAATGACCAGGTAAAGAGAAATGAAAGACTGACAGAGAGAGGAGAGAGATTGAGATCAAGAGACAGAGAGCCAGACAAACAGACAGACAGAGAGAGAGCCAGCCAGACAGAGAGCGAGAGAGAGATAGAGAGAGAGAGACAGACAGACAGACAGACAGACAGACAGACATACATACAGACAGACAGACAGAGAGAGAGAGACAGACAGACAGACAGACAGACAGACAGACAGACAGACAGAGAGAGAGAGATAGAGAGACACACACAGCCAGACAGACAGAGAGGGAGACAGACAGACAGACAGACAGACAGACAGACAGACAGACAGACAGACAGAGAGACAGAGACAGACAGACAGAGCGACACACAGACAGCCAGACAGACAGAGAGAGAGACCGACAGACAGACAGACAGACAGATGCTATTGGCCAGCCATGGAGGTCTAGTCAGACTCACAGTGTACATCGACCAGGATGCTGACGTTGGTTTTGCCCACGGCGTTGAACACTGAGCATGACACTGGCTCAGTGAAGAAGGAATGGTCAGCTTTGGTGGTGAGCACACTCTCTCTGGCCCCCTGCAGGATCACTCCACCTTTAGCCCACCTGAGAAAGAACACATACATATTGTATGAATAAACATGTACTGCCAGAGCTGTAGGTTTGATTCCCGCATTGGCCAAAAACATGCACACCACGACTAACACATTAAACATGTAACTACCCAAAATACAACTATCCAGCAAGACTAATGCACGGCTAGAGAGAGAAACAGGTGGACATACAGACAGACAGAAAGACGAACAGATAGATAGAGGACATACATGTATCCCATGATAGGAGGGTTGGCGGAGGCTGCGCAGGTGAAGGTGACTCTGTCCCCCTCTAGGACGGAGCGAGGCTCGATGGACAGGGTCACCGTGGGGGGGTCTGGAAAGAGAGGATACACAGGGTTACTGAGGCACACCGATACATAAGCAAATAAGCAAATGATAGAGAGAAGGAGGGAGGAGGGGGGTAGAGAGAGATGATGGAAAAAGAGAGAATCCCTCAAGGGTCCTGGGCAGTGATCTGTGATCTACTGGTTTTCATTAGTAGCTGTTGTCTTTGAATAACATCAGATATTCAGTCATACAGTCTGTAGTGAAAACGATGTAAAGCTAAGGGGATGGTTATGAACAAGTCTTTACGGTGTACTTTGAGGGTGACTTACGGTGTACGTTGAGGGTGACGGTGGTGCGTTTCCCGGTGGGGATAGCCAGGTTACTGGCCACGCAGCTATAGTTCCTCCCTGTGTCTGTGTCCACTGGGTGGATGGGCAGGAAGCTGTGGGTCGTCACCCTCTTCCTGTCTGGGAGCACCTCCTGATGGAGACAGATGGAGGGAGGGAAAGAAGGAACGAGGGAGGGAGGGAGACAGATAAATGGTCAAGAGAGGGGTAACAATGGACTCAAGAGATGACGGCCAATACAACTATGAGAAAAGGTAGGCGTGACGCAATGAAAGTCAGTGACTGTGTCCAATGTGTGTATGTATTTGAGTGTGTGTGTGTGTGTGTGTGTGCATGCCTGTGATATGTACTTGTGTGTGTGTGTGTGTGTGCATGTGTGTGTTATAATACTATGTGTATGTCTGTGTACATGCATGTTTCATTGACTCACGGTAGTGCTGACTGCTCCATCTACAGGGATCCCGTCTTTCTGCCACTCTATCATGGCAGGGGGCTTGGCCCCGCGGGACACACAGCTCAGGTTATAGTGGTCCCCTGCATTCAGCAGCACCTCAGGGGCCCCATCTATCACTGGGTCATCTGGGGGGACTGGAGATAGGACAGGGGGGTTACACACATATGGGAATACACACACACACACACACATATACACAACCACACACAAACACTTACACAACCACACACACGCACGCAGTTGCTGTATCTTACTGAGGACGGTGAGTTTGGCTCTTCTAGAACGTAGTGCAGCATCAGGGGCCTGGCACTCGTACAGGGAGTCATCAGACAGCTCAGCTGAGATGATCTCCAGGTTATACTGGCCCAGCTCCTGCACCCGCAACACACGGTACCTCGGCCAGGCTGGGGGGAAGGGAGAGAGAGTCAGACATAGGGACAACCAGTAGATGCTGGTTAAATGATAAATGAGAAGGACAGGCTCATTTGGAATGTATTGAATGTAATGATAACAAACCAAAAACACCTGTGCATAATTATTTATGCAAATGAAAACAACCATGCAAATATTCATATATATGCGCATGTATGCACACTCTCTCTATCTCTCTCTCTCTCTCTCTCTCTCTCTCTCTCTCTCTCTCTCTCTCTCTCTCTCTCTCTCTCTCTCTCTCTCTCTCTATTTATCTCTCTGTCTATCTCTCTCTCTCTCTCTCTCTCTCTCTCTCTCTCTCTCTCTCTCTCTCTCTCTCTCTGTCTATCTCTCGCTCTCTCTCCCCCTTCCTTCCTCCCCCCTTCTCTCACTCGCTCTCTTCTAGCGCTCACAGCTCCCGTGATGCTATACATTCTCACCAGCAGGTGGCAGCCATGCTCTCTTTCACCAGCAAGAGAATAAAATGCATGCATTATGACAACAACGTTTTAGAGGACTCCAAAGGGACAGAAATGCTGTAGCAGATTTCATATCCTTTCTCTTCACATATAAATTCCATCTGAATCATTCTGTCACAGTAGAATGTACTGTATGTATATCCATATGCTTCAAATGAGCTTACCCTCCCATAACCTTGTGTGTCCTTGTAACTGGCATATCATGTGTGTCTGTGTGTTGTCTATGCATGTATTTGCATGTGAAATGTCGAGAGAGCGAAAGAGTATGAAAGGGAGAGGGAAAGAGATCAAGGGAGCGAGGGAGAGAGGCAGGGAGAGAGAGCGAAGGAGCGAGGGGAGAGGCAGGGAGAGAGAGAGCGGGGGATCGAGGGAGAGAGGGAGTGTGTGTATGAGGGAACCAGTGTTCATTCACATGTTCTATTTAAAAGCTTTGGCTTGAAGCACTGAACCATTACAGTACAATATGATTGAAAGAGAGAGAGAGAGAGAGAGAGAGAGAGAGAGAGAGAGAGAGTAGAGAGAGAGAGAGAGAGAGAGAGAGAGAGAGAGAGAGAGAGAGAGAGAGAGAGAGAGAGAGAGAGAGAGAGAGAGAGAGAGGGGGGGGGGGGGGGGGGGAAAGAAAGAGAGAGAAAGCGAGAGAGAGAAAGAGAGAGAGAGAGAAAGGAATGGTGAGGGGACAGATGAAGAGGAGCAGCAGAGGAAGGGAGGGAGAGAGGAATGAGAGAGGGTTTGAGAGAAAGCAGAGGCAAAGAGAGGGAGGAAGAGAGAGTGTGAAGGAGAGGAAAAGAGTGGCAGAGGGGGAGGGAGGGAGGGAGAATGAAGAATGAGTGAGGGGTTGAACAGAGGCAAAGAGAGAGCGAGACGGAATGAAGCAGGAAGAGAAAGCTGCAAAGGAAGAGAAAGAGGGATAAAGGGGAAAGTGTGGCCTGAAACAGAATGTAGGAAAAGCAATGAGTTTACATATTTTTTTTTTTAACAAGCCTTATTTCTTACAGATAGGAGAGATAGAACGTGTATGTTCGTGATAGAGATAGGTATTTAGAGAAATTGATAGACAGACAGAGACTCAGCGACATAGAGATAGAGAGGAGAACGAGAGAGAGAGACAAAGAGAGAGACAGAGAGAAAGAGAGAGGGGGGGGGTAGAGATAGAAAGAGGGGGAGAGGTGGTAGAGAAAATAATAATAATATGCCATTTAGCAGACGCTTTTATCC